>NW_020862192.1:0-13691 GCF_003713205.1 Coffea eugenioides | reverse complement strand
CATGATGCTACTATTAAAAGCCCATGTCCTTCCTTATTAAGTTTTATTTTGATTTGGAAGTTGTCTGGGTGATCCCTTTCTTGTTATGGTGAAGCCTTTCTTGAACTGATCTGCTCTAATCCCTTCCATTTTTTTTTTTTTGGCGCAATCCATTCCAATATTATTAAGTCCCATCTTGAATGGATTTTTTTTTTTTTTTTTTTTTTTTGCACAAGAAATGCGTCAAATGCTCAGACAAAGACAAGCTTTTACTTTAGCCTGCACATCTATATCCCTGAAATTTCAAAATGCAGTATAATATTGATTTAATGATTGTGCCTGCAAACCTGAAATCTTTATAGTTTTTTTTTTTAGACTTATTTCAAATTTTGAATGGTGGAAGAGGTCAGTTTTTGCCTGATTTATTAAACTATTATAATTGGATCAAGAAATGGATTCTAGTAAACTGCTATACATAACAGGTATTAATATGCTGAGTGCTTGATTTTATACCCGATTGATTATATGATTTAATAAAGTTCTACTTGGAGTCAGAAAGATCAGAAATTGTAACTGAAGATTATGGAAAAGAACGAATAAACTGTTGAATTCTAGAAAATATGGGACGTCAATGGCATTTATTCTACTTGACGAACAAATTTAATTGTATCTATAGATTGAACAAAACAGTAGTTGATATGCAACTAAGCAGTATTACCTTCAAATAAGTGCACAACAGTCTTGAAAGCCTGACTCTTATTTGAGATTCATTCATTTGAATCTTTACAAACAACATCAAACTTGGGAAGTGATATCCCACTATAGGATTCTGTCACAGGAAAAACGAAAAACTTACAAAGAAGACAAGAATGACTTGATCTTGATGCTGAACAGATACAACGAGACATTAGAGTGCAGAAGTAATGGACTGTCAAAGAAAAGAGAAGTACAATGAAGTGGCTGCCCAAACCAAACATACATGAGAATATCGGTCATCCATTATGAAATAAGGATCTTCAGATCAGTATATCCCATGCTTATTTGCCCCTCCTAAATTTGCTTTAACTGTAACTTGTAGAGTTGGGACATTTAGACATCTCAATTATTTCAAGAGTTGAACTATTTCCCAAACAAGCAGGGATCTCCTCCAAAAATTTTGCAGCCTTCCAATACTAATTGGAAAAAAGAACAACTTGATCTTGAGGCCAAACTGATACAGATAACCAAACCAAACACACTTGAAAAGATCAGTCATCCATCGTGAAATAAGGATCTTCATATCGGTATTTCCCCTGCTTAATTGCTGTTCCTGAATTTGCTCCACTGAACTATTAGAGTTGGGACATTTAGGCACCTCAATTATTTCAAGAGTTGATATAGTTTTCAAACAAGAAGGGATCTCCTCCAAAAATTTGCAGCCTTCCAATACTAATTAAGAAAAAGAAAAACTATTAAGAAAAAGAACAACTTGATCTTGATGCTAAACAGATACACATAACCCGTAGCAGTACATAAGTAAAGGACTTAAAAAACTTACTTGAGAAGATCAATCGTCCATTATGAGATAAGGATCTTCAGATCGGTATATCCATTGCTTATTTGCTCTTCCCGAATTTCCTCCAATGAACTGGTACAGTTGGGACATTTTGACACCTCAATTATTTCAAGGGCAGAACTATTTCCCAAACAAGAAGGGATCTCCTGCAAAGCTCCACAGCCATCCAATACTAGCTTCTGGAGACGAGGAAAATAGTCCTGCTCCTCGTACTCATACTCGGAGGAGGCTGTCCACTTCACAATGTTCAAGGAAGCTAATTTCAAGAAACGAACTTTAGGGAACTTCTCTACTTCCATTTCCCATTATCTTACCCCTCAAATGCTTGTTGAGATACATTGAGCACCTCAAGAAATTGGGTTAGGATTTTTCCAATTCTGCCATTTTGCTCCTATTGGCAAGCGAAAATAAGATAGGCGTCAATTTTTTAATAGTCAAAGGAAATTGAAATCTAATTGATATTCGGTCACCGCGTAAAACAACGCAACTTCAGACTGAGTGATTCCAAATGACTTAGACCAATCCACTGCTACATGATATTCACAGCCCTTATCGAGAATAAAGAGAGCTTCTCAAGCTTGGCGGATATTTTGGAAACTTTCTCAACCAACTTTGTTGATTGTTCTTCGAGGATTGAGGCTTAGACAGACAAGATATTTTAAGTCACACAACTGTGAAGAGTTGTCAAGGTTGTTCTCAGCGAATTCTAAAATTGATAATTTTTATCGACCTCGTCCATTAGTTGTAAATGGCCTTAATTTCTATTCAGATTCCATTATATAATCTGCCAAATGAAACTGAACCATGTACTGACAGGGCGTCAGCCTGTGCAATAATAATAATGAATATAGAACCTAGATACCACTAAAAGCAGTCAATAATTAATCCTAGGTACTGGAGTAGGGACTCTAGGTGTGCAATGGGTTATTTGATTCACCCTATTCCCGAAGAGTTTGCTTAACTCGATATACCAGAATTAATTAGTTGACAAAAATTACTAAATAGTAGACAGTGGCAAGTAGGGTCGTTTCCTCAGGGACTGGAGATATCTGTCTCTTTTAAAGTCCAATTGATAAAGGGGGATTTCACCGGAATGAAACTAAAAATAATTAGACAATTTAACTAAAAATGAATAAATAACTAGCACAAATATAGCAGGAATTTAATCAGGAATAAATAAATTCTAGCCAAGGATGCAACTACTCAGGCACAGTCCATTTATCCGATCATTGATGCAGGAGAGGTTCACTTAATTTATTAATAGGCTAGTTATAGTCTGACGACCAATTTTTCCTTAAATTATTGATAACCAAGGTACGACCGTTGATTACCCCTAATCAGCAAATACTCCTAGGTACGACCATAGGAATTTATTTTCCAATTGCATTAATAACTAGAAAAACCTAGCCCTAATCAATAGCACGCTACGAGGGTTATTTAAATTAGATCGCACGTTCCCCTAATGTGTAAACACACCAGTTGCCACTAATATTAATCAATCAAACAATTACGGATTTAATTGACTAAATTGGCACGAGATTAATAAATCACATTGAACATCGGGCCCTTGACATCCAATTAATAAAATAATCCCATGAAAATTCAAGCAGACAACGTGCAAATATTAATAAATAAAGGAACACGTGAAAACTAATTAGATCTCACAGATTTTCGGGACTGCGCCGTCGAGTTGACCCTTGACTAGATGGAAGACTTAGCCACGCCGCATAATTAAATCACCACACGAATTAATAAATTGCAAAGGCATTGCGTTTTCTATTAAGAAGCAAGGAATAAAAGGTGTTTTTCCCGTTGGGGAATATTGTCGAACACCTGGCGTGTGTCAGAGGCCAGTCAGGAGAAAGAAGAACTAAAACTAAACTAAAAGACTAAAAAAAACTAGAGACGTCTCCCTTCCTCCGTTATCCCTATTTAAGAAACAAAAGAAAGATAGACTAAAGCTATCTAGGTGGTCCCCACACATGAGAACAAAACCTCCCAAGTACTTCTCCTCCCAAGCCTCTTTTCGTAACTTTCTTTGAAGAGCCCAAATAACTTATAGCTTTGTGGTCCCCACCAATCCAAGGGCCCAAGGATTGAAGCCCTTAGAAGTCTCCATATTCTCCATAAAATCCCTCCTTTTCGGTAGTTTTCTGTTTCCTTCCTGAAATTAAGTCCAGATACCAAATATGAGTAGATATCAGCAATTAACACAATATTTATCAGGGATAAAAGGGGAAATAAATAATAAAATTACTAACCAATTATACCCTATCAATTCCCCCTACACCTGAATCATGCTTGCCCTCAAGCATAATTATCTCAGAAGTACAATCAAGATACGAAGCAATTTACAGCAGTTCATACCAAAAACGGCACTCCAAATTCCCCAATAACTTCATCGAAATCAAAATATACCAACTCAACAATGCTCACAGTTCAAAGTGCACTCATTCACTCCAAAGTGTATATGAAATGTGTATAAGATAACTCTCAAATCAACATAATAGAATGACACTACCATAAGCTTGCTCATATATCATATCGCCACCACTTACTTATGCATTTAAATGCAGCAATCAAGGGACTTTAAAAGGTTGTAATGGGGCTAAAGTGAGAAGGTAGGATAAAAAGGAATCAAAAGGGTGTAAAGGTATAAAGAAAGTGCTCAGAAACTCACTACACAGATTCTTGCACATTGGGGACTTCAAGGCATCTCAACCATCACACGAGTAGAGTAAATTGGCACTTGCCACGACCTTCGACTTTTTCTTTCTCCTCTTTTTTTTCTATATTTTTTTCTTCTTTTTTTTTTTTTCAACAACTCCCAACCAGCACCATAAGAATCAACTTTACTCGTTGCTTTCTTGCATTTTGCCTTCTTTCCACCTCTTTTTTCTCTTTTTGTGGGTTTTTTTTTTTAATATATAGACATGTGCAATGCCTCTCAGATACTATTCCAACATTCTGTATAATGAAATCAAAGCACTTCTTCACACGAGGTTCAGAAAGAAAGTCTAAAAAGAGGTTTCACGGCTAAAAGCTGGGGTCTCAAGCAAAGAATAGGGGTTAAGGCTCAACTTGGCTCCCTAATGATAGTAAACAATCCAAGGGTTGGTGTTAAGAAAGTCCAAAATGGCTCATTCCTAGGTGCCCTATCATTTCAACGCATTAAACTCATTTAGATGTGGTCTTGACATGCATAACCGAGCAAGTTCTAGAATGACAAACCATGTGCACTAATCACTCAACAAACGAAAAATTAGGCTCAAAAATTGTACAAGTGATCAAATTGATGTCAAATCCAGCATATTCATCAATCAATTCAGTATCAAGGAAAGTAGAACACCCCATGGCATGAACTTACTATGTACGCTCATATCTCAATTGTACTTATCACAGTTTAAAGAAAAGAGCTACTGAGGCAAGGAAAATGCACATAAAACAACTCAAAGCACAACTAATGCATAATTAACCCTCCCTCACACCTAAACCTTTCATTGTCCTCAATGGAAGCGGATAAAGATGAAAATAAAGCGAGAAAGGCAACAACACTTCCCTTAATACGGCGGAGGG
This sequence comes from Coffea eugenioides, assembly GCF_003713205.1. Classification (NCBI taxonomy): domain Eukaryota; kingdom Viridiplantae; phylum Streptophyta; class Magnoliopsida; order Gentianales; family Rubiaceae; genus Coffea; species Coffea eugenioides. The sequence goes on along the minus strand of NW_020862192.1, from coordinate 8,581 downwards.
CAGAGGTGGACTAAGGTTGTGGAGGGCACGGTGGGCGGAAACCCACGTGGTGGAGGTATTGTGCTAAATTCTGGGCCATGCCGGCCATTTGACACTCCATCCGCTCCATGCGAGTGTCCATGTGCTGCATCTGGAATCGAAGAGCTGCAAGCTGGCTATCGACGGAGGAAGATGGTGGAGGTGCCGAAGAGGATGGTCCGGGGGCATCCGTAGTAGGACCACCAGCCTCCGGGTCAGCGGATTTGGAAGCTCTGCGCTTTGGAGGAACGGAGATTGGCCCCGGGGGAGCAAACTGAAAAATTCCCCCCCACTTGTCTTATAAGACCCATTTTTTCCAAACAAACCAAATCGAGGGGTTCCATAGTACAAGCACGATGCAAGTTATGATTATGTAAGTCCAAAACTCCAAGATTTACAGCCAACTGAGTGATAAATGAGCCTAAGATTAATGGCTTATTTTTCTTACTTAGCACAGTTAGGAGGTGGAGGGCAAACCAGCTACCCAAATTGACCCTAGTCCGAGTGACCATGCACCAAATGAAAAAGAACTCGGGTTTGGTCAGAGTACCCGAGCTATCCTTCCTACCTGAGAAACTATAGGCCATGAATCTATGTAAATAACGGTAGGCGGCGCTCTTAAGATAAGAAGCCTTAGACTGACTGGGGTCATAGCAGTGTCGGTCAACCGACAACTCTCTCCAAAAATCAATGTAATGAGAGAAAAATGGCTCCGAGTACTCGCACACACTGTGCATATACTCCTCACTCTGGGAGTAGGGAGTATCAATAAACCCAAGAGCCAAATTAAACTCAGTTATAGATTGGGTGAACTCTCTACCCATTAATCGAAACCTCACTACCCCAGGAGTGGTAACGGAGAATTCATCAGGAATATTAAATTCAAAAGTAGCATAAAATTTCCACGTCAGTTCAGTGAAAGCAGGTAAAACGATAGAAGCATAGCGGGTCCAGCCTACGTTAGTCAAGTGCTGCGTGACCTCATCCCTCAGGTTTAGCATATCAAGTGTAGGGTCATGGATGTATTTACAAGGAATAATCTTCCTTGTGCAAGCCGAGGCATACCGCTCCTTGTCGGCAGCCCGGGTGAAGGTCAAATTGCCGCCAAAGTGGGCCGGAGAGGAGATATGAACCTCCCTATTCCGTCCAAGGCGGGTACGAGGCCCTCCAGGCCCAGTCGATGTGGCAGGTCCCTCTAAGGGGACCGTAGGCTGAGGGGTGGAGGTGGATGGCTTGTTCTTGCCTTTAGTTTTTGGTTTGGTCATTGGATATCAGGAAAGATGGCAAAGACAAGGTAAAACTGGGTAAAATGGAGCGGTAGCTAGTCAACAGAGTAAGGGGTCCCCAAACACAGCTCCAAACACCAACAATTGCACAAATATAAACTAAACACCCCAAAAATCAATTAAGTTGATAAATAATAAAATCTTCACCCAAAAACCAATTAAACATGGAAACAACAAAAATTTCCCCAATTACTTCAGATTCTATCCCAAAATTGGTCAAATAGTCGTCAACCAACCACAGATGATATCACAACACTCAAATTAACCACAAAATATCTGGCATCAGCTAACAATTTAAAACAAATCTGTCCTCAGCTAAGCAGAACTAATAATCTGGCCTCAGCTACGAAATTAAAATTTGGCGTCAGCTAATAAAGACTAGTAATCTGGCCTCAGCTACTTAGTGACAGAAAATTAAAGAAAGAAATCACCAGGGGGAAGGAATAACCGGTAGTTGCCATGGGTGGAAAAGAAAAAGAACGCAGGTGGGCGCGGCGCTTGGCGGATGACTGCGCACCGTGCGCAGCTGGTTTTGATCCGTGCGCGCGGTGGGGCGTTGCTCGCGCGAGTTGGCCGTGCGAAGGCAGCTCGTGGCTGGTGAAGCTGGGCGCACAGTGGGCGCCTGCGGCGTTACTGCTCGCTGTTGCTGGTCTGGGCTGCTGTTGGCCCCAAGGCGAGGTTCGCGGATGGGTCGCGCCTGCGGCAGCGCGCAAAAGCTGCGCGCCTGGCTGCTGGTCAAGAGGGCGACTGGACTGGACGGCGTGCGATGAGTTGCCAGGCAGAGTCGCGCGCGCTGGGGCTCTGGCCGCTTGCTGCTCTGGAAGTGAGCTGGAGTCGCTCGCCAGGCGGTTGCTAGTTGCTGCGGCTGCTGGTGCGCGATCTGCCAGATCGCTGGGCGGCCCGGCGTGCGGAGAGGGTCTTGCGCGGCTGGTGCAGGGGCGAGGCCCGTGGTGGGCAGCGACGCGATGGCGGCAGCAGTTTTGGCTCTGGTCAGTCGAGCGGCGGCGGGCGGCGACATGGTTGTCCGCTGGCGGAGGAGGCACGGCGCGAGGTGGGCTTGGCGTGGTGGGCGGCGGCGGACAAGGAGAAAAGAAGGAAGAAGAAGGGGAAAAAGAAAGAAAAGGAAGAAGAAAGAAAAAAGAAAGAAAAAGAAAAGAAAGAAGAAGAAGAAAAGAGTAAGGTTCCGTGTCTTCTTCATTTCAAATTTTTTTTTTTTTTTTTGTATGAAAGAAACCCAGTCTTAGGCGTGGGCACGCTTAACTGCTAAAGAGTCTGCAGATCCTGAACAAAAATTTCTTTCCCTCAGGCGTGACCATCTGGCGTGGGCACGCTTAACTGCTATAGAGTCCGCAGATCCTGAACGAAAATTTCTTTCCCTCAGGCGTGACCATCTGGCGTGGGCACGTCTAACGACTATAGAGTCCGCAGATCCTCGCCTTCCAACCCTTTTTCTCAGGCGTGACCACCTGGCGTGGGCACGCCTAAATGCCAATTCCCCGTCACCAAACATCAAACTATTAATTGCTACCAACACTTAACTAGAACTTCAAAAATGTACGAAAACTAAACCAAATAGTCTTGGGTTGCCTCCCAAGTAGCGCCTTTCTTTAACGTCTTTGGCTAGACATGGCTGAGACCCTCAAGCCAGATAAAGTGGATCCTGGAGGTGTACAACTTCTACTTCTTCAACAGCGAATCCCTCATAATAAGGCTTGAGACGATGGCCATTCACCACGAACGTTTTCTCTGTTTTTAAACTTTGGATCTCCACTGCACCATAATGAAACACATGAGAAACGACAAATGGACCAATCCAACGAGAACGCAACTTACCGGGAAAAAGTTTAAGTCTCGAGTGATACAAGAGGACTTTTTGCCCCACTACAAAAGATTTTCTGGAAACCTGTTGATCATGAAAGATTTTACTCTTTTCCTTATAGATCGTGGCATTCTCATACGCTTCATTTCTTATCTCCTCCAACTCTTGTAGCTGCAATTTCCTTTGGTCCCCTGCTTCGTCTAATCCCATGTTACACTGCTTCACTGCCCAAAACGCCTTGTGTTCGAACTCCACGGGAAGATGACAAGCCTTACCGAAGACAAGTCTATATGGAGACATCCCAATCGGCGTCTTATACGCGGTTCTGTACGCCCATAATGCGTCTTCTAGCTTTAGACTCCAATCCTTCCTATCCGGACGCACCATCTTCTCCAAGATCGACTTGATTTCCCTGTTTGACACTTCGGCTTGACCGTTCGCCTGCGGGTGATACGGTGTGGATACCTTGTGGAGCACGCCATATTTTCGGAACAGGGCAGTGATAGTCTTATTACAAAAATGTGTCCCCCTATCACTTACCACAGCTCTTGACATTCCAAAGCGGACAAAAATATTAGACTTTAAAAACTCTGCAACCACTCTAGAATCAGTAGTACGGGTGGCTTTCGCTTCCACCCATTTGGATACATAATCTACGGCAAGTAAAATGTATAGGAAACCAAAAGATGAGGGAAAAGGACCCATAAAATCTATCCCCCAAACATCAACAATTTCAACAGACAACACGGGGGTTTGTAGCATTTGGTCCCTAAGAAAAATATTCCCCACCCTTTGACACCTATCACAGGATTTGCAAAATAAATACGAATCTTTAAAAAGGGTAGGCCAGTAAAAGCCACTCTCTAACACTTTTCTAGCAGTCCGTTTAGGTCCAAAATGACCCCCACATGCAAAAGAGTGACAGAAAGTCAATATAGATTGGAATTCATCTTCACCTACACATCGCCTCATTATTTGGTCAGCACCTTGTTTCCACAGATAGGGATCATCCCAGACATAGTACTTTGCATCGCTTTTTAGTTTGTCCCTTTTTGCCTTGGGCCAACCTGCGGGCAATTTGTCAGTAACCAAATAATTCACAATATCTGTAAACCAAGGAGGGGATGAATTAATAGAAAGTAAATGCTCTTCAGGAAAAGACTCCCTTAATGGTAATTCTTTCTCTGTTACCAGTATTCGACTTAGGTGGTCAGCTACTAGATTTTTCGCTCCTTTTTTGTCTCTGATTTCCAAGTCAAATTCCTGCAGGAGCAATATCCATCTTATCAAGCGGGGTTTAGCGTCCTTCTTGGTCAGTAGGTACCTCAAAGCTGCATGGTCAGAATACACAATTACTTTAGCACCTAACAAATAAGGTCTAAACTTTTTCAAAGCAAAAATAACAGCTAAGAGTTCTTTCTCCGTAGTAGAGTAATTGAGTTGGGTGCCATTTAAAGCTCTAGAGGCATAATATATTGCGTGCGCCGCTTTCTCCACCCTTTGTCCCAAAACTGCTCCCACGGATTAGTCGCTGGCATCACACATAATTTCGAATGGGCAATTCCAATCAGGAGGTTGGATGATAGGTGGAGAAGTGAGTAATTTCTTCAACTTCTCGAACGCTTCTTTGCACTCCTCGTTGAATTCAAAACTGACATCCTTTTGCAAAAGCCTAAAAAGTGGTGCCCCGATCTTTGAGAAATTCTTGATAAATCTGCAATAGAAACCTGCATGTCCTAGAAAAGAACGAACTTTCCGTACAGTTACGGGCTAAGGTAAAGCAGATATCACATCTATTTTAGCTTTATCAACTTCAATTCCTCTAGATGACACTACATGTTCTAGAACTATCCCGTGCTCAACCATGAAGTGACATTTTTTCCAATTGAGCACTAGGTTAGTCTCAATGCATCTTTTCAAAATCAATGTTAGGTTATCTAAGCAATCATCAAAACTATCACCATAGACACTGAAGTCATCCATGAATACCTCAATTATTCTCTCCACATACTCAGAAAAAATGCTAATCATGCACCTTTGGAATGTTGCAGGGGCATTGCACAATCCAAAGGGCATCCTTCGATAGGCAAAAGTGCCAAAGGGGCAAGTGAAAGTTGTTTTCTCTTGATCCTCTGGCGCAATTGCTATCTGAAAATAACCAGAGAAACCATCTAAAAAACAATAATAGGCACGACAAGCTAACCTTTCAACCATTTGATCAATGAATGGAAGAGGAAAATGATCCTTCTTGGTCACTGCGTTCAATTTACGGTAATCGATGCACTGGCGCCAACCCGTAGGCTTTCGAATTGGAACAAGGTCCCCTTCATGATTTTCTTCCGCAGTTACCCCTGCTTTCTTTGGCACCACTTGAACCGGGCTCACCCATGGGCTATCTGAGATAGAAAAAATAATTCCTACGTCCAGAAGCTTGATTACCTCTTTCTTGACCACTTCCATCATGATGGGGTTCAATCTTCTTTGTGGTTGTCTTATCGGTCTAGCATCCTCTTCTAGGCGAATTCGATGCATACATACGGACGGGCTTATACCCTTGATGTCTGCAATTGTCCACCCTATAGCTTCCTTATGCTCCCTTAAAACCCGTAGCAGCTTATCCTCCTCCGTGGGTGATAATTTGGATGAGATTATCACTGGTAACGTCTCTTTTTCACCCAAATAGGCATACTTTAAATGCTTGGGCAGGGGTTTCAACTCCACTTCAGGTGCCTGCACGATAGAAGGTAATAACTTTAAGTGCGGTTCAGGCACAAATATAGGAGCAACATCATACCTTAGAGGACTTTGGCCTAGTGAATGCAAGGCTCCAACCATTCTTTGCAAACTGATGTCTAACTCCATTTCGCAAACTGCTTCCAGATCCAAATGTTTGGTGATTGCTATCTCTAATTCATCCCTGCCATTAATCTCAAATACTTCTTGCACCAAAGGGTCAATTACACTCACAGCAAAAACAGCATTAGAATGACACGGATATTTCATAGCCTCAAATATACTGAAGTGAACTATTTCTCCGTCAAATTCCATCGTTAGGGTGCCCTCACTAACATCAATTTTTGTACGAGCTGTGCTCAAGAAGGGCCTCCCCAACAAAATTGGTGATGGATTTGGAGAACGTTCGTCACCCATATCAAGAATATAAAAATCAGCAGGGAACACTAAATTGTTCACTTGCACTAACACATCTTCTATCACCCCATCGGGATAAGCATTAGTCCTATCAGCCAATTGAATTATAATGCCAGTTTCCTTTAAGGGACCCAAATTTAGAGAAGCATAAATAGCCTTGGGCATCACATTTATAGAGGCTCCTAAATCTAACATGGCATTCCTAATGCTAGTGTTCCCTATTTTACAAGGGATAGTGAACATACCTGGGTCTCCGCACTTGGGTGGAAGTTTTCTTTGAAGCACTGCAGATACGTTCTCCCCCACAATTATCCTTTCATCTCCCCTCAGTTTCCTTCTATTGATGCATAGGTCCTTCAAAAATTTGGCATACCGGGGTACTTGCTTAATTGCGTCAAGTAAGGGGATATTTATCTCCACCTTCCTAAACATCTCCAAAATTTCCTTTTCCTTGTCTTGCTTTTTAGGCCTTTCCAACCTGCTAGGAAAAGGTGGTGGGTTAGGCTTAACTGGAACCACTGGGTTACGTATTACCTCTTTATTTGTGCCGGGCGTTCCTTCTTCCTCAAGCTCCTTCTCAATGCGGTCCTCATTCTTGTCCTTCGGAGCCACTGGTACTGGTCCTTCAACCTCTTTCCCACTCCTGAGGGTCATTGCACTTACATTCTTGGGATTCACCTCAGGTTGGGATGGAAGTTTTCCCTTTCCCTGGGAGTCTAGTCGGTTGACAATTGAGGCTAATTGACTCATCTGATTTTTCAAGTTTTGCATACGTGCTTTCATCTCTTGATTGTTGACCTCAGTGTCCTGCTGAAATTTCATAGTATTAGAGGCTATGGTTTTAACCATGTCTTCTAGGGACATACCTGAGGTAGAGGAGGGTTGATTCCTTGTCTGATATTGTTGCTGGAAGCCCTGCTGTCTATTTGGGATGAAATTTTGTTGCTTATTTCCCCCATAGCTCAGATTTGGATGATCCCTCCAACCCGGATTGTATGAGTTGGAATAGGGGTCATATTGTCTACGTGGCATGGGCATGTTACCCGCCATGTTTGCTTGCTCAGTTCCCTCCTCTTGTAACTGTGGGCATGAGTCAGCGGTATGACCAATATTCGTACAAATCCCACACACTTTGGCCTGCTGTGCATTTCCTACAGCTATCTGTCGAACAAATGAGGTTAACTCAGATAACTGCTGTTGAATGGAAGATGAACTTACCTCGTTGACCCTTCTCGTAGGAACATCCTCTCTTGTACTAAATTGCTGGCAGTTCTCTGCCATTCGCTCGATTAGTTCCCATGCCTCCTGGGTAGTCTTATTCACCAGTGCACCACCACTTGCTGCATCAATGATATTTCTATCGTTCATCAGTAGCCCTTCGTAGAAGTACTGAATCAGCAGTTGATCACTTATTTGGTGATGAGGGCATCGGTTGCGCAGCCTGGTGAACCTCTCCCAATATTCATACAAGGATTCCCCGTGGAATTGCTTGATGCCACATATTTCCTTCCGCAAACTAGCAGCTCTGGATGCAGGGAAATATTTTTTCAAAAAATTTTCTCTGCATCTCTAGCCACGTGGTGATAATGCCTGCAGGTAGACAGTATAACCAGTCCTTTGCCGAATCCTTGAGAGAGAAAGGAAAGGCCCTTAATTTAATTTGTTCATCAGTTACTCCCGAAGGCTTCATACTCGAACACACCACATCAAATTCCTGCATGTGTTTGTGGGGTTCCTCTCCTGGCAGACCATGAAAAGTAAGCAACAATTGTATTAAACCAGGTTTTAGTTCAAAAGCTGCATTCTCACTAAGGCGAGGGAAAGTTATGCAGAGAGGTTGTTGGGTCAAGTTTGGAGCAGCCAACTCCCTTAATGTTTGTGTGTTTGCCATGGCGACGTTCTCTTGGTACGAATCACTTGAAGTGTCACCAAACGAATCTGCTGGTTCAACTTCGGGCTCAAGTCTCTGAGATGTAGCACTGGAGTGCTCCTCTCTGAGCTGTCTGGTTTCTTTCCTTGTTCTACGCGCGATTTTCTCTACTTCAGGGTCAAAAACCAATTCACCTGTACGAGAAGACCTAGGCATACACTAGAAAAATACCAGAAAATTAGAGCAAAATTGAGCTTGAAAAGAAACAAATAATAACGCCAGTCCCCGGCAGCGGCGCCAAAAATTGACAGGGCGTCAGCCTGTGCAATAATAATAATGAATATAGAACCTAGCTACCACTAAAAGCAGTCAATAATTAATCCTAGGTACTAGAGCAGGGACTCTAGATGTGCAATGGGTTACTTGATTCACCCTGTT
>NW_020862191.1:0-28244 GCF_003713205.1 Coffea eugenioides | reverse complement strand
AGTATTTTTTCAGAATATGTTGAGAAAATTATTGAGGTTTTCATGGACGATTTCAGTGTATATGGTGAAAGTTTTGAAAACTGTCTAGATAACCTGAAATTGATCTTAGTAAGGTGTATAGAAACTAATCTCGTGCTTAATTGGGAAAAATGTCATTTTATGGTTGAACACGGGATAGTTTTGGGTCATGTTGTATCATCTACAGGTATTGAGGTTGATAAGGCAAAAATAGATGTTATATCTACTTTACCTTACCCCGCGAGTGTGCGGGAAGTTCGTTCTTTCTTGGGTCACGCAGGTTTCTATAGAAGGTTCATCAAGGATTTCTCGAAAATTGGAGCACCCTTGTTCCAACTTTTGCAAAAAGATGTATCCTTCGAATTTGATGAAGCGTGTAAGGGGGCATTCAATAAGTTAAAGGAGTTATTGATCACCTCACCTATTATCCAACCCCCTGACTGGAACCTCCCATTCGAGATCATGTGTGACGCCAGCGACTATGCAGTGGGTGCGGTATTGGGTCAAAGAGTAGGAAAGGCAGCTCATGCTATCTACTACGCATCTCGAGCCTTGAACGGAGCTCAATTGAACTATTCAACCACCGAAAAAGAGCTTTTAGCAGTTGTTTTTGCCTTAGAAAAATTTCGGTCTTATTTACTTGGTGCTAAAGTTATTATTTTTTCTGATCATGCAGCTTTGCGGTATTTGTTGACAAAAAAAGAGGCAAAACCGCGATTGATACGGTGGATATTATTGCTACAGGAGTTCAACCTGGAGATCCGAGATAAGAAAGGGGCGGAGAATCTGGTAGCAGATCACTTGAGTCGAGTACAAGTCGTCGAAGATGACATCCCATTGAGAGAAGCATTCCCCGAGGAGCATTTATTTTCTATTAACTCATCTTTACCTTGGTATGCAGATATTGTTAATTTTCTAGTCACTGACAAATTTCCTACAGGATGGCCTAAGGCAAAGAGAGACAAGTTGAGGAGCGATGCAAAGTTCTACATTTGGGATGATCCTTACCTCTGGAAGCGGGGTGCCGATCAAATCATCCGTAGATGTGTAAGTGAAGTTGAATTTCAATCTATTCTAGCCTATTGTCACTCTTTTGCATGTGGAGGTCACTTTGGACCGAAGAGAACGGCTCGTAAGGTGCTAGAGAGTGGATTCTATTGGCCAACTCTATTCAAGGATGCCTACTCATTTTGTAAGTCATGTGATAAGTGTCAAAGAGTGGGTAATATCTCTCGTAGGGATCAAATGACTCAAACCCCAATGATTTTTGTTGAAATTTTTGACGTTTGGGGCATTGATTTTATGGGTCCTTTTCCTTCTTCCTTTGGTTTTTTGTATATATTGCTTGCTGTAAATTATGTTTCGAAATGGGTAGAAGCAAAGGCCACCCGCACTAATGATTCCAAAGTGGTTGCAGAATTCGTTAAGTCTAATATTTTTGTTCGCTTTGGGATGCCGCGAGCAATTGTAAGTGATCGGGGTACTCATTTCTGCAACAAAAAGATCGCTGCAATTTTTAGGAGATATGGTGTCTTGCACAAAGTCTCTACATCATACCATCCTCAGACAAATGGTCAGGCGGAAACATCGAACCGAGAGATCAAATCAATTCTAGAAAAGATGGTCCGACCCGATAGGAAGGATTGGAGTGTGAGACTAGATGATGCACTATGGGCATATAGGACAGCATACAAGACACCCATTGGCATGTCCCCTTACCGATTGGTATTTGGAAAGCCATGTCATCTCCCGGTCGAGTTTGAGCATAGAGCATTTTGGGCGGTCAAACAATGCAACATGGATATCGAGGAAGGCGGAATTCAAAGAAAGTTACAATTACTAGAGTTGGAAGAAATTCGAAATGAAGCATACGAGAATGCAGTGATCTATAAGGAGAAGAATCAGATCTTTCATGACCAACAGATCTCTAGGAAGACATTCGTCTGTGGGCAAAAAGTTTTACTATACCACTCCAAATTGAAACTATTTCCAGGTAAATTACGTTCTCGTTGGATTGGCCCTTTTGTTGTGACTAATGTCTTTCATTATGGTGCAGTAGAGATCCAAAGTTTGAAAACAGAGAAGAAATTTGTGGTGAATGGTCATCGTCTCAAGCCGTATTATGAAGGATTTCCAATTGAACGGGTGGAGATGATGCAACTGGAAGACCCGATTTGCTTAGTTTAAGCAAATTCTGGACTCCGTCTAGCCAAAGACGTTAAAGAAAGGCGCTTTTGGGAGGCAACCCAATTTTTTTTAAGTTGCTGTTACTTTGGAGTGATTTTATGTTTAAAGTATAAGTTTGAGTAATTTTGTTATTTTTCATTTGTAGGTTTTGGAAAAGTGACCAAATGAGGCAAAAAAGGCGAAATTTGATCAAAGATCTCAATACCTCAAATTCAGTAATTGTGGTTTTTGATGCATTAAAGAGGTTTAGAATGCATGTATAGATCATTTTACATATGCGTGAATGGTTTATTTTGACATAGAAATGATCTATGATGCATTTTGGGAAATTGGGGTATCATTTGTAAATATTCAAAAATTGAATTTCTGTTAAATTTTGCAGCAGAAAACGCGTTTTTCAATGAAACGCGCCACTGAATCGCGTTTTCATAGAATCGCGTTTTCAAATCTGCGCCTATAATTAAGAAAACGCGCCTTCAAAACGCGACAGGAAGTCGCGTTTTCTACCCAGTCGCGTTTTCCAGCCTGTTCAGAAACCAAAAACGCGCCTTCAAATACGCGACTTAAAGTCGCGTTTTCTCACGTAGTCGCGTTTTCAATGCTGCAAATTTGGTGAAGAAACGCGACTTCACAAAACGCACCTTGAGGCGCGTTTTCTTGAGCCGCGTTTTCTGAGCCATAAATCCGGCCAAATGTCCAGAATGCTTAAAAAAAAAAAAATGTAAGACCAAAAACTATTTTTTTTCCTCTCATTTTCTCCTCTCTTCTTTTTCTTTCTTTCTTTTTCTTTTCTTTCTTTCCTTTCTTTCTTTCTTCTTCTTTCCCCCGCTGCCTGCTTCATCTTCTTCCTCGCGAGCTCCGCCAGCCGCTGCACCTTCATCGCAGCTCTTCCGCTCGTCCAACCACCACCTGCGCGCCACCAGCAGCCAAGCCGCTGTCCCTTTCTTTTTCTTTCTTCTTCGGCTGCGAACCTCACCCAACCGCCGCCCACCCCAGCTCTTCTCGCCGCTGCCTCGGCTCTCCTCGCCAAGGGTGACCACCAGCTCATCTGACCTCCTTCACCCTTGCCATAGCCACCGCCTCCAAGATCCGCCTGAAGCCCCGAAAGCCGAGCACCACCAGATCCAGCTGCCGCAAACTCTTCTCTCTCACAGCCACCACCTTCATCGCACTACTGGCTTCGTATGCACGCGCCTGCCTCAATCTCTTTCTATTATTTTTTTTTATTTTCTTATTTTATTATTGCAGTATGTTTTTATTATTTTTATTACAGTACGTTTTTGAAAATTTTGCGTGTTTGGACTACCTGACATTTCTATTCCTCCTTAGTTGGGTACTTCTGTGTTACTTTGCTTGTTTCTTTTTACTTTGCTTGATTTTTATTTATTTAGTAGATTGACTTGTGAATTGAATGTCCAATCGTTAATCATTATATATATATATATATTTTAGGTCGAATTGTGTTTAATCTGCTGTACTTTGTGTCTAACTGTGGGTAATTTGCTACAGTTGTTTGTTCAATTGGGAGGTGCTTTTAAACACTTAAATTTACTTAAAACTGCTGTCTATCTGTGGTTTGGAGTGAATATTTGGAGAAAATGTGAAGACTCAGATCAACCCAGGGGCTAATCCAACCGGATGTCTTGACGATTCAGGGGAGTTTTGTTGTCCTTCTTCTTATTTTTACTGTTTCATTATCACATTGAGGGCAATGTGTGATTTAAGTGTGGGGGGGATTTGGGTTTAGTTTTGATTGGTGTTTCTTTAATTTGCTGCCTTTCTTACTAGTGTTTTGATGAATAAATGTGGCATCTCACTCGTCTATTGCTGGTTATGATTTATTCTATGAATTTAGTTTAAGTGGCAAGTAAAAGCATGTTATCTTGGTAAATATCATGAGTTTAATGACTTGGTGCAAATTGTGGTTAAATTGTTTAGGCAATATAAATATTTTACTAGCAATTGTTGTGTGGATTAGGCAATTGTTGATCTTAGTTCTCCATATTAGGAGATGACGTGGGCCATGATCTTTAATTATCTGGTTTTCTGGTGCTTTAATTGTGATTAATAAATGACCCTACTCCGCTAGTGTCGTCACCCAGTAACCGGGAGTCTTCACCACAAGTGTCGACTTTCGCGTCAAAAAGTGACTATATATATGAGTAGTTAGTCCTGAAGCTGTGAAGAGTTGAGTAACTGGGCTCTTTCATCTAAAAATGTCAGAGTTCACGTCAAAAGACTTGAATAGCTTGGGACTGAGCATTTATTGAAAAAAAAATTATTATAAAAAAAAATAAATAAAAAAAAGAGAGAAAAGAAAATAATAAGTAAGCTTATGATTATGTTGGCCTGCCGATCCTTGTTCTTCAATGTTGAGATTTTGATTTTCAGTTGACCCAATTGCTAACTTTTGCTAGTTTAATATTTTTATTTCTTAGACGAGTTAGCTATGAATTGGACGAGTTTATGATTTCAGGAGCTAACCGGGAGAAATATGTCTTGACACTTAGCCACTAAAACTTGATTTTGGGATGAGCGTAGCTTGGCAGTAAATGAAATGAGAGTTAGCCATTGTTGAATTTAGTTGTTCCCATGCTTGAGGACAAGCATGATTTAAGTGTGGGGGGAATTGATAGGGTGTTAATTGTTAGTAATTTTATTGTTAATATTCCTTTTTATCCTTGCCAAATATTGCTTTAATTTGCTTTTGTCAATATATATTTATATTTGGTATTTGGATATAATTTCAGAAATTGGAGCAGAAACCTCTTGAGAAGATTATTGTGAAGCTTTACACAATTCTGGTGCAAACCAACGAGAAAGAATGGAATTGCATTTGGGAATTCAATTTGGTTAGACAACATATCAAAGTTGGTGGGGACCGCAAATAAGTTGTATTGTCTAAAGTTTGCTTTCTTTGCACATTTGTGGTATTGCTTTCTTATTTGTGAACGTGTGCACTTGGTCAAAAAAAGAAAGACAAACCTTTGCTTTTGTTTTCGGTGGAGTTGATTAGGTAGGGAAGGAATGTTTTCTTTTGTAAGCGTGGAGTGAAGTTTCGGATTGGCTTGTGTTTATATGTGGGAGAGCCACACATTTCCGAGGGAGTTTTTCTTCTTCTCTTCCGTGAGACTATTTTTATTGTATTAGACTACAGAGAATATAATTCTTATTTTTAATTATTAGTAAGAGATAAATGTCTTTGAGTTCAATTAAATTGCGTGGGAATTTTCTTATGAGGCGTGGCTAATTTTCTCCTCTAGTCAAGGATCAACGCGAAGACGCAGTCCCAAATATCTGTGAGATCTAATTAATTTTACGTGTTCCTTAAATTGTTAATATTTGCATGTTTTCTATTTTAATTTCCATGGGATTATTTTGTTAATTGGATATCAAGGGCCCGATGTGCAATTTGACTTATTAATCTCCTGTCAAATTAATCAATTAAATCCGTAATTGTTTAGTTGGTTAATATTAGTGACAACTAGTATTTTCACATACTAGGAGAACATGCAATCTGATTTAAATAACCCTCGTAGCGTGTTATTAATTTGGGTTAGGCTTTTCTAGTTTTTAATGCAATTAGGAAATTAATTCCTACGGTCGTACCTAGGAGTATTTCCTGGTTAGAGGTAATCAACGGTCGTACCTTGGTTATCAATAAATTAAGGAAAAGCTGGTCGTTAGAGTTTTTCGGCGACTATAACTAGCCTATTAATAAAATTAAGTGAACCTTCTTTGCATCAATGATCGGATGAATGGACTGTGTCTGCGTAGTTGTATCCTTGGCTAGAATTTACTTATTATTTATTTGATTGCTATTTAAATTTGTATTAATTAATTAATTATTTTTAGTTAAATTGTTTAATTATTTTTAGTTTATTTCTGATAAAAATCCCCCGTGTCCCGAACTTGAAAAGAATCGAATTTTTCCCAGTCCCTGTGGATTCGACCCTACTCACTACTATACACAGAAAATTCATTTTTCTCGAGTAGGTATTTATTATTGCACAGGCTCGACACCTGTCAATTTTTGGCGCCGTTGCCGGGGACTGGCGTTAATCATTTGTTTCTTTTTAAGTTCATTTTTTTTTTTGGTATTTTTCTAGTTCATGCCTCGCTTTTCTCGTACAGGCGAATTAATTTTCGACCCTGAAGTAGAGAAGACCGCGCGTAGAACGAGAAAAGAAACCAGGCGGCTCAGGGAGGAGCAATACGATATTGCACCTCAGGAACTTGATCCAGAGGTTGAGCCGACAAATTTGTCTGGTGACAATTCAAGTGATTCAGACCAAGAGGAAGTCACTATGGCAAATGCACGAACACTAAGGGAGTTGGCTGCTCCTGATTTAAATCAGCAGCCCTTGTGCATTACTTTTCCACATTTAAATGATGACACTCCCTTTGAACTAAAATCTGGTCTAATTCATCTCTTGCCATCTTTCCATGGTCTACCAGGTGAGGAGCCCTACAAGCACTTGCAAGAGTTCGACGTCGTTTGCAACAGTATGAAGCCTCCGGGAATTACAGAAGAGCAAATAAAAATGAGGGCTTTCCCCTTCTCTTTGAAGGACTCCGCGAAAGACTGGCTCTACTACCTACCGCCTGGTAGTATCACCACGTGGGATCAATTGAAGAAAAAATTTCTGGACAAGTACTTTCCGGCGTCTAGAGCTGCAAGCCTAAGAAAGGAAATATGTGGTATCAAACAACACCCAGGCGAGTCACTCTATGAGTACTGGGAGAGGTTTAAGAAATTGTGCACCAAATGCCCTCAGCATCAGATAAGTGAGCAACTGCTCATTCAATATTTCTATGAGGGGTTACTTTTCAGGGACAGAAGCATAATCGATGCTGCAAGTGGAGGGGCGTTAGTGAACAAAACCCCTCGAGGAGCATGGGAGTTGATTGAAGGGATGGCTGAGAACTCACAGCAGTTTGGTTCAAGAGAGGACATCCCGAAGCGTAGGGTGAATGAGGTGGAAACGTCCTCTATCCAACAGCAGATCTCCGAATTAACATCTTTCGTAAGACAATTAGCTGTGGGGAGTGCTTCACATGTCAAAGTGTGCGGGGTATGCACTGCCGTGGGTCATCCTACGGAAATGTGTCCAATGGTTCAAGAAGAAACTGCTGAACAGGTGAACATGGCTGGCCACGCGCCCGCGCCAAGAAAGCCGTACGACCCATACTCAAGTACCTACAATCCTGGTTGGAGGGATCACCCTAACCTTAGTTATGGAGGAAATAGGCAGTCTAACTTTGTGCCAAATAGACAGCAAGGACACCAACAGCAGTACCATCATCGCCCACCACCACTTTCAAACTCAAGTCCGTCCATGGAAGAGATGATGAAGCAATTACTTGCTAATCAACAAAAGACGGATTCAGACCTTCAAAGCATGAGAAATCAACTGGGACAGGTGCAATCATTGCAAAATCAAATGAATCAAATGGCTATAACAATCAACCGTTTGGAGTCCCAAGTTCAAGGAAAGTTGCCATCTCAACCTGAGGCGAATCCAAAGAATGTAAGCGCAATGACCTTAAGGAGTGGCAAGGAAGTTCAAGGACCCGAACCGGTGATTCCTAAAGACAAGGACGAGGAACGGATTGAGAAAGAATTGGAAGAGGAGGGCAGAGACAACAAAAATGTAAAGGTATCCTCGAACCCAATTCCTACAGCTAAAACTAATCCACCTCCCTTTCCTAGCAGGTTAGAAAAACCAAAGAAGCAAGACAAGGAAAAAGAGGTCCTGGAGATTTTTCGCAAGGTGGAGATCAACATACCCCTACTGGATGCGATTAAACAAGTACCCAGGTACGCAAAATTTTTGAGGGACCTGTGTGCCAACCGCAAGCGGTTGAAAGGGGATGAACGAGTTATAGTTGGGGAGAATGTTTCAGCAATTCTACAAAGAAAGCTTCCACCGAAATGCGGAGATCCAGGTATGTTTACTATTCCTTGTAGGATAGGTAATACTTTGATTGGGAAGGCCATGTTAGACCTGGGAGCCTCAATTAATGTCATGCCAAAGTCCATTTATGCCTCCTTAAACTTAGGCCCTTTGAAAGAGACTGGGATAATAATTCAATTAGCTGACAGGACCAATGCATACCCTGACGGGTTGATTGAAGATGTTTTGGTAAAAATTAATGAATTGGTTTTTCCAGCTGATTTTTATGTGCTCGACATGGAGGATGAACACTCCCGTGATCCGTCACCTGTGTTGTTAGGTAGACCCTTTTTGAGTACAGCCCGAACCAAAATTGATGTTAATAAGGGTACTTTGTCTATGGAATTTGATGGTGAGATTGTTCACTTTAACATCTTTGAGACCATGAAATATCCATCCGATTCAAATATTGGCTCTGTTTTCTCGATAAATGTTATTGACCCTGCTATACAGGAGGTTTTTGAAATTGAAGGCAGGGATGAACTAGAGGTCGTCCTGACCAGGCACTTTGAGTCCGAAACAACCTCTAGGGTAGAGTTGAGTGAAGAGCTTAAATGCGTGATTGGATCGTTGCAAACGTTACCAACCACGAAGACAAGGTATGATCTTGCACCGATTTTCATACCCGAACCTCACCAAAGGTTACTTCCATCTGTGGTGCAGGCACCTGTCTTGGAACTAAAACCACTGCCGAAACACCTAAAGTATGTATACTTAGGTGAAGGGGAGACACTTCCAGTGATCATCTCCGCGGGTTTATCAAAGGTTCAAGAAGAGAAACTACTTCGAGTTCTTAGGGAACATAAGCAGGCGATAGGATGGACCATCGCCGACATCAAGGGAATTAGCCCTGCGGTGTGTATGCACCGAATTCGACTCGAGGAGAATGCTAAACCCGTACGGCAAGCTCAACGGAGATTAAATCCTCTCATGATGGAAGTCGTAAAGAAAGAGATTTTAAAACTGCTGGACGTTGGAATTATATTTGCAATATCAGATAGCCCGTGGGTAAGTCCAGTACAGGTGGTCCCGAAGAAGGCAGGGGTGACAGTGGAATCAAACCAAGAGGGTGAGCTCGTACCAATTCGAAAGCCCACCGGATGGCGACAGTGTATCGATTACCGAAAGCTAAATGCCGTCACGAAAAAGGACCATTTTTCCCTCCCTTTCATTGACCAGATGGTGGAGCGATTAGCATGTCGAGCTTACTATTGTTTCTTGGATGGATTTTCAGGTTATTTTCAAATTGCCATCGCACCCGAGGACCAAGAGAAGACTACTTTCACCTGCCCATTTGGAACATTTGCATACCGAAGGATGCCATTTGGATTATGTAATGCACCTGCTACCTTCCAAAGATGCATGGTAAGTATTTTTTCAGAATATGTTGAGAAAATTATTGAGGTTTTCATGGACGATTTCAGTGTATATGGTGAAAGTTTTGAAAACTGTCTAGATAACCTGAAATTGATCTTAGTAAGGTGTATAGAAACTAATCTCGTGCTTAATTGGGAAAAATGTCATTTTATGGTTGAACACGGGATAGTTTTGGGTCATGTTGTATCATCTACAGGTATTGAGGTTGATAAGGCAAAAATAGATGTTATATCTACTTTACCTTACCCCGCGAGTGTGCGGGAAGTTCGTTCTTTCTTGGGTCACGCAGGTTTCTATAGAAGGTTCATCAAGGATTTCTCAAAAATTGGAGCACCCTTGTTCCAACTTTTGCAAAAAGATGTATCCTTCGAATTTGATGAAGCATGTAAGGGGGCATTCAATAAGTTAAAGGAGTTATTGATCACCTCACCTTTTATCCAACCCCCTGACTGGAACCTCCCATTCGAGATCATGTGTGACGCCAGCGACTATGCAGTGGGTGCGATATTGGGTCAAAGAGTAGGAAAGGCAGCTCATGCTATCTACTACGCATCTCGAGCCTTGAACGGAGCTCAATTGAACTATTCAACCACCGAAAAAGAGCTTTTAGCAGTTGTTTTTGCCTTAGAAAAATTTCGGTCTTATTTACTTGGTGCTAAAGTTATTATTTTTTCTGATCATGCAGCTTTGTGGTATTTGTTGACAAAAAAAGAGGCAAAACCGTGATTGATACGGTGGATATTATTGCTACAGGAGTTCAACCTGGAGATCCGAGATAAGAAAGGGGCGGAGAATCTAGTAGCAGATCACTTGAGTCGAGTACAAGTCGTCGAAGATGACATCCCATTGAGAGAAGCATTCCCCGAGGAGCATTTATTTTCTATTAACTCATCTTTGCCTTGGTATGCAGATATTGTTAATTTTCTAGTCACTGACAAATTTCCTACAGGATGGCCTAAGGCAAAGAGAGACAAGTTGAGGAGCGATGCAAAGTTCTACATTTGGGATGATCCTTACCTCTGGAAGCGGGGTGCTGATCAAATCATCCGTAGATGTGTAAGTGAAGTTGAATTTCAATCTATTCTAGCCTATTGTCACTCTTTTGCATGTGGAGGTCACTTTGGACCAAAGAGAACGGCTCGTAAGGTGCTAGAGAGTGGATTCTATTGGCCAACTCTATTCAAGGATGCCTACTCATTTTGTAAGTCATGTGATAAGTGTCAAAGAGTGGGTAATATCTCTCGTAGGGATCAAATGACTCAAACCCCAATGATTTTTGTTGAAATTTTTGACGTTTGGGGCATTGATTTTATGGGTCCTTTTCCTTCTTCCTTTGGTTTTTTGTATATATTGCTTGCTGTAAATTATGTTTCGAAATGGGTAGAAGCAAAGGCCACCCGCACTAATGATTCCAAAGTGGTTGCAGAATTCGTTAAGTCTAATATTTTTGTTCGCTTTGGGATGCCGCGAGCAATTGTAAGTGATCGGGGTACTCATTTCTGCAACAAAAAGATCGCTGCAATTTTTAGGAGATATGGTGTCTTGCACAAAGTCTCTACATCATACCATCCTCAGACAAATGGTCAGGCGGAAACATCGAACCGAGAGATCAAATCAATTCTAGAAAAGATGGTCCGACCCGATAGGAAGGATTGGAGTGTGAGACTAGATGATGCACTATGGGCATATAGGACAGCATACAAGACACCCATTGGCATGTCCCCTTACCGATTGGTATTTGGAAAGCCATGTCATCTCCCGGTCGAGTTTGAGCATAGAGCATTTTGGGCGGTCAAACAATGCAACATGGATATCGAGGAAGGCGGAATTCAAAGAAAGTTACAATTACTAGAGTTGGAAGAAATTCGAAATGAAGCATACGAGAATGCAGTGATCTATAAGGAGAAGAATCAGATCTTTCATGACCAACAGATCTCTAGGAAGACATTCGTCTGTGGGCAAAAAGTTTTACTATACCACTCCAAATTGAAACTATTTCCAGGTAAATTACGTTCTCGTTGGATTGGCCCTTTTGTTGTGACTAATGTCTTTCATTATGGTGCAGTAGAGATCCAAAGTTTGAAAACAGAGAAGAAATTTGTGGTGAATGGTCATCGTCTCAAGCCGTATTATGAAGGATTTCCAATTGAACGGGTGGAGATGATGCAACTGGAAGACCCGATTTGCTTAGTTTAAGCAAATTCTGGACTCCGTCTAGCCAAAGACGTTAAAGAAAGGCGCTTTTGGGAGGCAACCCAATTTTTTTTAAGTTGCTATTACTTTGGAGTGATTTTATGTTTAAAGTATAAGTTTGAGTAATTTTGTTATTTTTCATTTGTAGGTTTTGGAAAAGTGACCAAATGAGGCAAAAAAAGACGAAATTTGATCAAAGATCTCAATACCTCAAATTCAGTAATTGTGGTTTTTGATGCATTAAAGAGGTTTAGAATGCATGTATAGATCATTTTACATATGCGTGAATGGTTTATTTTGACATAGAAATGATCTATGATGCATTTTGGGAAATTGGGGTATCATTTGTAAATATTCAAAAGTTGAATTTCTGCTAAATTTTGCAGCAGAAAACGCGTTTTTCAATGAAACGCGCCACTGAATCGCGTTTTCATAGAATCGCGTTTTCAAATCTGCGCCTATAATTAAGAAAACGCGCCTTCAAAACGCGACATGAAGTCGCGTTTTCTACCCAGTCGCGTTTTCCAGCCTGTTCAGAAACCAAAAACGCGCCTTCAAATACGCGACTTAAAGTCGCGTTTTCTCACGTAGTCGCGTTTTCAATGCTGCAAATTTGGTGAAGAAACGCGACTTCACAAAACGCACCTTGAGGCGCGTTTTCTTGAGCCGCGTTTTCTGAGCCATAAATCCGGATTCTGTCCAGAATGCTCGAAAAAAAAAAAAAAAAAATTGTATTCTTTCTTTCCTTCTTTTCTTCTTTCTTTCTTCTTTTCTTCCCCGTTGCTTGCCCTTTTTCCCCCTTTTCTTTTCTTCTTCATTCGCCGCCGCCAGAAGCTCCGCTGACCCACGACAGTCGCGGCAACTGGCTCGCGCGCCGCTCCTCCCTGTCGCTCGTCGACGCTGCCCACGCCGGACTCTGCTGCCGCAACCGCCGCCCACCCCAGCTCTTCTCGCCGCCGCCTCGGCTCTCCTCGCCAAGGGTGACCACCAGCTCATCTCACCTCCTTCACCCTTGTCATAGCCACCGCCTCCAAGATCCGCCTGAAGCCCCGAAAGCCGCGCACCACCAGATCCAGCTACCGCAAACTCTTCTCTCTCACAGCCACCACCTTCATCGCACCACTGGCTTCGTATGCACGCGCCTGTCTCAATCTTTTTCTATTATTTTTTTTTATTTTTTTATTTTATTATTGCAGTATGTTTTTATTATTTTTAATACAGTACGTTTTTGAAAATTTTGCGTGTTTGGACTACCTGACATTTCTATTCCTCCTTAGTTGGGTACTTCTGTGTTACTTTGCTTGTTTCTTTTTACTTTGCTTGATTTTTATTTATTTAGTAGATTGACTTGTGGTTAGTCGTGTGATTTACTTATTGTGTTTAAACTGCTGTACTTTGTATCTAACTGTGGGTAATTTGTTACAGTTGTTTGTTCAATTGGGAGGTGCCTTTAACACTTAAATTTACTTAAACTGTTGTCTATTGTGGTTTGGAGTGATATTTGGAGAAAATGGTGACACTCAGATCAACCCCAGGGGCTAATCCACCGATGTCTTGACGATTCAGGGGAGTTTCGTTGCTCATCTTCTTATTCACTATATATTTGTTACATTGAGGGCAATGTATACTTTAAGTGTGGGGGAGATTTGGATTTGATTGGAGTTTCTTTAAATTATTGCTTTTCTTATTGTTGTCTTGATGAATAAATGTGGCAACTCACTCTTCTATTGCTGGTTATGATTTATCCTATGAATTTTGTTTAGATGGCAAGTAAACATATGTTATCTTGGTGAATATCATGAATTTAATGACTTGGTGCAAATTGTGGTTAAATTGTTTAGGCAATATAAATATTTTACTAGCAATTGTTGTGTGGATTAGGCAATTGTTGATCTTAGTTCTCCATATTAGGAGATGACGTGGGCCATGATCTTTAATTATCTGGTTTTCTGGTGCTTTAATTGTGATTAATAAATGACCCTACTCCGCTAGTGTCGTCACCCAGTAACCGGGAGTCTTCACCACAAGTGTCGACTTTCGCGTCAAAAAGTGACTATATATATGAGTAGTTAGTCCTGAAGCTGTGAAGAGTTGAGTAACTGGGCTCTTTCATCTAAAAATGTCAGAGTTCACGTCAAAAGACTTGAATAGCTTGGGACTGAGCATTATATAAATAAAAAAAAGAGAGAAAAGAAAATAATAAGTAAGCTTATGATCATGTTGGCCTGCCGATCCTTGTTCTTCAATGTTGAGATTTTGATTTTCAGTTGACCCAATTGCTAACTTTTGCTAGTTTAATATTTTGATTTCTTAGACGACTTAGCCATGAATTGGACGAGTCTATGATTTCAGGAGCTAACCGGGAGAAATATGTCTTGACACTTAGCCACTAAAACTTGATTTTGGGATAAGCGTAGCTTGGCAGTAAATGAAATGAGAGTTAGCCATTGTTGAATTTAGTTGTTCCCATGCTTGAGGACAAGCATGATTTAAGTGTGGGGGGAATTGATAAGGTGTTAATTGTTAGTAATTTTATTGTTAATATTCCTTTTTATCCTTGCCAAATATTGCTTTAATTTGCTTTAATTGTCAATATATATTTATATTTGGTATTTGGATATAATTTCAGAAATTGGAGCAGAAACCTCTTGAGAAGATTATTGTGAAGCTTTACACAATTCTGGTGCAAACCAACGAGAAAGAATGGAATTGCATTTGGGAATTCAATTTGGTTAGACAACATATCAAAGTTGGTGGGGACCGCAAATAAGTTGTATTGTCTAAAGTTTGCTTTCTTTGCACATTTGTGGTATTGCTTTCTTGTTTGTGAACGTGTGCACTTGGTCAAAAGAGAAACCGACAAACCATAGTTGGCTTTGCTTTTGTTTTCGGTGGAGTTGATTAGGTAGGGAAGGAATGTTTTCTTTTGTAAGCGTGGAGTGAAGTTTCGGATTGGCTTGTGTTTATATGTGGGAGAGCCACACATTTCCGAGAGGAGTTTTTTTCTTCTTCTCTTCCGTGAGACTATTTTTATTGTATTAGACTACAGAGAATATAATTCTTATTTTTAATTATTAGTAAGAGATAAATGTCTTTGAGTTCAATTAAATTGCGTGGGAATTTTCTTATGAGGCGTGGCTAATTTTCTCCTCTAGTCAAGGATCAACGCGAAGACGCAGTCCCAAATATCTGTGAGATCTAATTAATTTTACGTGTTCCTTAAATTGTTAATATTTGCATGTTTTCTATTTTAATTTCCATGGGATTATTTTGTTAATTGGATATCAAGGGCCCGATGTGCAATTTGACTTATTAATCTCCTGTCAAATTAATCAATTAAATCCGTAATTGTTTAGTTGGTTAATATTAGTGACAACTAGTATTTTCACATACTAGGAGAACATGCAATCTGATTTAAATAACCCTCGTAGCGTGTTATTAATTTGGGTTAGGCTTTTCTAGTTTTTAATGCAATTAGGAAATTAATTCCTACGGTCGTACCTAGGAGTATTTCCTGGTTAGAGGTAATCAACGGTCGTACCTTGGTTATCAATAAATTAAGGAAAAGCTGGTCGTTAGAGTTTTTCGGCGACTATAACTAGCCTATTAATAAAATTAAGTGAATCTTCTTTGCATCAATGATCGGATGAATGGACTGTGTCTGCGTAGTTGTATCCTTGGCTAGAATTTACTTATTATTTATTTGATTGCTATTTAAATTTGTATTAATTAATTAATTATTTTTAGTTAAATTGTTTAATTATTTTTAGTTTATTTCTGATAAAAATCCCCCGTGTCCCGAACTTGAAAAGAATCGAATTTTTCCCAGTCCCTGTGGATTCGACCCTACTCACTACTATACACAGAAAATTCATTTTTCTCGAGTAGGTATTTATTATTGCACAGGCTCGACACCTGTCAGCAACAAGATTTTCATGGGCATAATATATAGTCAACTAAGTCTACAAATACAATTTAATATAAAAGTATTACCCACTTTAATACATCAAATACCATAAATAGTCTGGCTAATTAAATGTACAATATTTTATTTTAGCATGAGGAGGTAGATTTAATATACTATTTTACTTTCTTAATCTATAATCTTTTGAATGTGATAAATCATTTACTTTTTTATACTTAGTTGTCCTGCTTTGCTATCATGCAGTGATAATGGAAAATCAATAAATGCTGATTTGCACGGATAAATGGAGGAGAATATTCAAACAGAAGAAAAACGAAAAAAAAAGTTTCTGAAGAATAGAATATTATTTGATACTATTTACTGTACTTTTTATTTCTTTTCAAGTTTTTGAATGTTATGGTATTGTCGAATGTTATTTTTTCCATTTTTGAATTATTATTCACTAAATCACATTTATATTATAAGAATACTTTATATTATGATGCGCACACAGTAATATACTTAAGAAATGTTATAATAGAATATACATTAAATTTGTATTTCATATCAACATTTTTATAAAATTGACTAAATAGTTTATTATTTTTCAAAGATTCCCGTTCAACGAACGGGTATAAAACTAGTTAAATATAGATATGTTCAACAGAGACAGATAGAATTACTCACTGAGCTTACAATTCACTATAAAAATTATCATTTAAATGGATAATCTTAATTACCAAGATATTGTTTCTAAAGGATTAAAGATTGAAAATGACTTGGTAGAAATTCAGCAGATGATAAAATACTTTGGGAAACATTTATTAGATAAATTAGTAGAAATAGAAATAAGGATTAATAGATTAGAAGAAAAAAATAATTAAAGAACTTGATATTAAAAAACTACAGACTAAACAAATATATGAAATAAAAATGAACAAGCTTTATTTGGAGCAATCGCAACTATGAAAATACTAAAGGATTTATAAAATGAAAACTTTTATACAAGCCTCTAATTCAGATATTGAAGAACTAGTAGATCAGATAGCACACTTGAATTTAGATAATACATTTAATATAAAACCAGATATTAAATAAGAATTTCCTGAAAATCCAGCCATTCTTGATATCCCAGTATCTAGCTCAAATACTCCTAGATTTGTTAATAATAGCTTTAATAGACCTGCTAGAGGATATGCTGCCGTCCATTCTTTAGGAAAAAATGTAGATTCGGAAGGATTTACTCCATTAGGAAAATTGAGACCCGAAGCAATACAACCTTTTTGGAATATATCTAGATTTAGACTGATACTAAAGAAGCTATAGATAAATGGGAAACAGCTTTAAGATTAGTTGCAGCTATTTATGAAATGGATTATAATACAACTAAAAGATTTATTGAAAAAACACTTGTTAATAGTACACTCAGGTTTTGGAAGCATCTTAGTATTGAAATTAAAAACACCATATTCTCTGATAATGATTCAAATAATATGATAACAAGAGCAGTAGAAGCATTCACATTAGAATTTACTGGAGATGGTAATATTCTAAGAAATAGAACAAAGGTGAAGAAATATGAACAAGACTGATAACATTACAACTTTGTGACGTGCGAAATTGATAGATATATATGTATTTTTCAAAATTATTATTATCAAATTTATAATCTAGTAGATAATACACAAGTATATTTGGATATGTCTTTTTGTAATTAACAACCATTTTAACTTTATTATAAGTAAAATTTAATAATTATTTTTGACATTTTATTTCATTCCGTTATGAAATGTAAATTTCGTCATATTGACACTTTAATTTCAATTATGAGGGAATTATTTATAACTTTTGAAATCATAGGGGTTATGTGAAAAAGTGTTAAACTACAGGGGGATAAAGTGCATTTTGCTCTTAATCAAAATTTCTAATTTCTAGAGTTTCAACTTTAGATCAAGACTTCTAACTTGCTGCTGCGCATGTTTAATAGAAAAAATTTCATGCGAGGCGAACTTCTTAATTTCCTGAGTTACACAAAGACGAATTTTCCATGGAATTCTTACTGTATTGCAAACTAAGCTGATCACAATCTTCCGGTCCATTTGAACGAGCGCTGGCCGGAGTTGTCGATCAAGACAGAGCTTCAAACCCTCTAGTAGGGAAAGGGTCCCTGCTTCCAGGTCAATCCATCAATAAAATTGCCTAAATATCACGAATAATGCTTCCTCTGCCAGAGAACCCCGGATTACCTATAGAAAATAATCCACGTTAAGTTTATAGTGAGAGGCCTGGAAACATTGCCATGAAATTGGAACTGGTATCCGGACTTCCATTTGAGTGAAAATAATCCCTTTGATGTTATTCAATGTATGCAACCTTTGTGCCTGAATAATCAATCACCTGGTAAATACGTGTATTTCTCTCCTTACAGAAAGACAGATTCCTCGGTCTTCAAATCGTCCAACATATGAGGCACGGCAAAATCTAAAACAGTTTCCTTTACCTGAAGTAAGAAACTTATTTTGAGAGGTATATCAAATAAGGTTCGAATTTCGAGAAAAATATAGGTATGATCATTAGGCAACCAACATACGGATGTAAATAGTATAACACCACTAACGTTAGTCATGCATCATGAAATCGAACTACATAATTGAAGATAAAAGTACACGACTTTTATCTTTAAAAAGTGATTATGTAGTTTTACTTATCTATTTGTTAAACCATTTATACAAATTTATGAAAATCTATGCACAAAAACATTTTTTAGATGGCACTATGCACTATTTATTGTGTACAACTAATAGAAACAATAAAGCTGCAACATGCTTGATTATCTGTACTCTTAACCACCATTATAAATCTTGCAATTCCCTTTTTACTACATATTGCTATTGTAACCTTGCCAATATTCCTATGAAACCTTTGGGGGGAGGGGGGTTGGATTTGGAAGACAAATTGAAAGGAATTGCAACAAAAGAAAAACACTTTTATCTTGATTTTTGTGTGACAATAACTGAGACTTCTTATAGTTCTAACAAACTCTACATAAGCTTGAAATCGATGGTAGTTGTTGCACAGTACTGAACAATTTTTTGTATTTTTCCTCCGTTTCCTTCTGGATATTATCTCCGAAAGCCATCCTAATTCATCTAAAGCATTAGCTAGAAACTAGACATGTTATATAATACCAGCATGAAGCTAACAATGAGCATAGGCTATAAGTAATTTGAACTGGTAATTTACAGGGCATTTGCTAATCGAAGTTCCATATTCTTTTCTTTATGTAGTTTGCTTCATGCAACTCATCTCTACCATGAAAGAAGGCATAAACCTACATAAGTAAACTCAGAGAAACTGTAAGAAAACATATAAGCAACTAGCTTGAATAACTACTTTTGGCAATCCTAATGCTCGCTCAAGCTCACAAGCTAGGAAGATATTTGAAGACAACAACAAAAATCTGGAATCTTATTCATTACGTATCAAATGGACTCAGGAGTTCCCCCAAACACTTTGTTGACTTTTCAACGCCCACCACGGTTGAATTGGTGGCAAAATTTTGCATCCCACATCGACAAAGGCTTGAGGAAAGCCTTCTCTGGTTTCCTATAAATAAGGAAGCTTATTGAAGGAATTAACTCGCACCACTCAAGAGAGTTATATGGGCTATTAGCTTCTTGAGTTATCTAGCCCATTCAGTCAAATATTTTAGGCTCTCTTGTTTTGAGTTTAGGAATATTTTCTAAACTCTTTTGTAAGTGCCTATTGGCCTAGGAACCACTTTCCTACGGTCTTTTTGTATTTCTTCTTCATAGTTGAAATATTGCTCCTCCCTCTCCCGTGGACGTAGGTCAATTTGACCGAACCACGTAAATCTTCTGTGTCTTTTATTTGCTTTGTTATCCGTCTTTATATGGTCGGTTTTACCGCCTAATTATTATATGGCTGGTATCTACCGCCTATCTATTATATGGTCGGTTATACCGCCTACTTTGTGCTAACTTGAGTTTGTCTATTCCTGGCCCGGTCCTAACAAACTGGTATCAGAGCTGGTTGTTATATTTTGCAAGACAGGTTCATCTGGTGGGGCCCGTTCATCTGGTGGGGTCCGTCCATCCTGTGGGGCCCACTCATCCTGTGGGGTCCGTTCATCCGTGGGGTCCGCTCACCTTGTGGGGTCCGTTCATCCCGTGGGGCCCGCTTATCTCGTGGGGTCCGCTCACCCTGTGGGGCCCGCTCACGAGACTTGCATATTTGTTTGGCCAGTTTTTTGAGACAAACTTCACGTTACAGATTTTGTGGCAACAATGACGATAACAAAGACGGTTGTCGAGAAATTCGACAGGAATGTCAACTTCGGAATGTGGCAGCTCAAGATGGAGGCCATTCTTGTTCAAGACGGAGTTGATCTAGCGATTCACGGAATCGAGAACAAACCAGAAGAAGTCAAGGATGCGGATTTCGCCGATATGGATAAGAAGGCCAGATCCAGCATAATCTTAAACCTCTCCGATGAGGTATTGCGTGAGGTAGCAACGGAGACTTCGGCCAAGGCTATGTGGGATAAATTGAAAGCCTTGTATATGAAGAAGACAGTCGAGAATCGGCTATATTTGAAGCAGAGGTTGTACATGCTTCGGATGTCTGAAGGTACATCTATACTCTCCCATCTTGATAAATTTGATTCCATTATTATGGATTTGGGGAATATAGATTCGAAAATTGATGATGAAGATCAAGCCCTATTACTGTTGTGTTCCCTTCCCCAATCTTTTAAGCATTTCCGTGATACTATGATCTATGGAAAGGAAACAATTTCGTATCGGGAAATTAAATCTGCATTAAAATCTAAAGAGCAGATAGATAGGGATATTACTGGGGAAACTAGTGGGAGTCAAGCCGATGGCTTGTTTGTTCGGGGTATATCTGAAAAGAGAAACACAGAAAATAGAAGTAGATCCAAGTCCAGACATAAAAATGTGGTGTGCAATTATTGTAAAAAGAAGGGCCATGTTATCTCTGATTGCTTTAAATTGAAAAATAAAGAAAAGCAAAAAGGGAAATTTGTTGAGAAAAATACTGAATCCGCTGAAGCTAGTATAGCAGCTGATGAGAATGATGGAACCATTTTCTGTGCAACGGAAAATATTTTTAGGTCTAACAATGAGTGGATTTTAGATTCGGGTTGTTCATATCATATGTGTCCCAATAGGGACTGGTTTTCAACATATGAATCAACTGAAGGTGGAGTTGTCTTAATGGGCAACAACGCTGTTTGTAAAGTTGTTGGCAAAGGCACAATCCGGATTAAAATGTACGATGGTATTGTGAGGACGCTCACAGATGTTAGACATGTTCCAGATTTGAAGAAAAATCTCATCTCTTTAGGCACTCTTGAGTCTATTGGGTGCAGGTATTCAGGTGGAGATGGAGTTCTCAAAATCAGTCGAGGAGCCCTTGTTGTTATGAAGGCACACAGATCTGGTGCTTTATATATTTTGCAGGGATCTACTGTTACAGGTGCTGCTGCTGTTTCTACATCAACTTTGTCTGATTCTGATTTTACCAAATTATGGCACATGAGATTGGGGCACATGAGCGAGAAGGGCTTATCTATCTTATGCAAACGAGGTCTTCTTGGTAGTCAAAGTATTGGAAAGATGGGACTCTGTGAACATTGCATTTTTGGAAAGCAGAAGAGAGTTAGCTTCCAGTTGCCGGCAGTTCACAGGACCAAAGGAACTTTAGACTACATTCATTCAGACCTCTGGGGGCCTTCTCGTGCTCCTTCTAAAGGTGGTGCCAGGTACATGTTGACTTTCATTGATGATTATTCAAGGAAAGTTTGGATATATTTTCTTAAGCATAAAAATGATGTTTTCCTAACTTTCAAGCAATGGAAAGTTTTGATTGAGAAACAAACAGGAAAGCATATTAAGCGGTTGAGAACAGATAATGGCATGGAATTTTGTGGAGGTGAATTTAATGAATTCTGCAAGAATGAAGGAATTGTTCGGCATCACACCGTCAGGATGACGCCTCAACAAAATGGTGTGGCTGAACGTATGAACAGAACTCTTTTGGAGAGAGCAAGATGTATGATCTCCAATGCAGGGTTGACAAACGACTTTTGGGCAGAGGCGATCAATATGGCCTGTTATATTGTCAACCGTTCTCCTTCTGCATCTCTTGATTTCAAAACTCCTGAGGAAGTTTGGTCAGGTACTCCTGCTGATTACTCCAATTTAAAAGTTTTTGGCTGTCCAGCATACATGCACGTGAATGATGGAAAATTGGAGCCTAGGGCTAAAAAGTGCATTTTTCTTGGGTATGCTTTTGGGGTGAAAGGATACAGATTATGGTGTCCTGATCCCAAATCTCCAAAATTTGTGATCAGTAGAGATGTTACTTTTGATGAATTGTCTATGTTATCTTCCAAGAAGGAGTCTTCCAGTCCTTGTACTACTGATAGTACACAGAAGCAGGTGGAGCTTGATATTGGCAGTTCTGGTCCTTCTCAGACCAAATCTTCTATTCAACAAATGTCAGTAGATGCACCTGAGTCTACTGTGGAAGATAGTTCAGAAGAAGAGGAATATTCCATAGCCAGAGATAGACAAAGGAGAGACATTCGACCACCACAAAGATATGCAAATTTAGTTGCATATGCTTTGTCTATTGCAGAAGAAACTGATGCAGTTGGTGAGCCTTCCACCTATTCAGAAGCAGTTTCTTGTGATAATTCTGCAAAGTGGTTGATTGCGATGAATGAAGAAATTGAATCTCTTCATCGTAATAAAACTTGGGTTCTTGTAAAGCCGCCGTCAGTTAAGAAAATTGTTGGATGCAAATGGATTTTCAAGAAAAAGGAAGGTATTCCAGGGGTTGAAGATGCAAGGTATAAAGCACGATTAGTTGCAAAGGGCTATAGTCAGGTACAAGGTGTTGATTTTAATGATATATTCTCACCTGTTGTTAAACATAGCTCTATTCGTGTTTTGCTTGCTTTAGTTGCCATGTATAATTTGGAGTTAGAACAGCTCGACGTTAAGACAGCTTTCTTACATGGCGAACTTGAAGAACAAATTTATATGAGACAACCCCAGGGTTTTGAAATTGAAGGTAAGGAAGACCATGTTTGCTTATTGAAGAAATCCTTATATGGATTGAAGCAGTCTCCAAGACAATGGTATAAAAGGTTTGATTCCTTTATGTTGGGTCATGGTTATTTGAGGAGCATGTATGATAGTTGTGTTTACTTCCGGAAGTTAAATGATGGTTCTTTCATTTATTTGCTGCTTTATGTTGATGATATGCTCATTGCTGCCAAGAATTTGTCAGAAATTCACACTTTGAAACTGCAGTTAAATAGTGAATTTGAAATGAAAGATTTAGGAGCAGCTAAGAAAATTCTTGGCATGGATATCAAGCGAGATCGAGGAGTAGGGAAATTGTTCTTGACCCAGAAAAATTACCTTGAGAAAGTTTTGGAGCGTTTTGGCATGAAAGATGCTAAACCAGTATCTACTCCTCTTGCTAGCCATTTTCGGCTATCTGCTGCTCAATCACCAAAATCAGATGAAGAGGAAGATTATATGACACGGGTTCCTTATTCCAGTGCTGTCGGCAGTGTTATGTATGCAATGGTTTGTACTCGTCCAGATATTGCACAAGCAGTCAGTGTTGTTAGCAGATATATGTCTTGCCCTGGTAAAGCACATTGGCAAGCTGTGAAGTGGATTCTCAGATACTTGCGAGGTACTTCAAATGCATGTTTGGAGTTTGGAAGAAA
Organism: Coffea eugenioides; assembly: GCF_003713205.1. NCBI lineage: Eukaryota > Viridiplantae > Streptophyta > Magnoliopsida > Gentianales > Rubiaceae > Coffea > Coffea eugenioides. The sequence continues at coordinate 4,816 of NW_020862191.1, read as the reverse complement.
TAATAACACTTTGGTTGGTTTTGTAGACTCAGACTACGCTGGGGATCTTGACAGGAGAAGATCACTTTCAGGCTATGTATTTTGCATTGGCGGTTGTGCTGTTAGTTGGAAAGCTACTCTACAACCTGTCGTAGCTTTGTCTACTACTGAAGCAGAATATATGGCTGTAACTGAGGCAATCAAAGAAGCCTTGTGGTTGAAGAGTTTATTTAGCGAGTTAAGTCTATATCAAGGTGTTACTGATATTCACTGTGATAGTCAAAGTGCCATACACTTGACTAAAGATCAGATGTATCATGAGAGGACGAAACATATTGATGTGAAGTATCATTTCATTCGGGATATCATTGCTGAAAGAAAGGTCCTTATTCAGAAAATCAATACCAAGGACAATCCAGCTGACATGTTTACGAAACCTCTTCCAGTTTACAAGTTCAAGCAGTGCTTGGACTTGATTGGTGTTCGTTATTGGTGATTTAAGCCCATTGGGGCTTATGTGAAGAAGGTGGAGCAGTTTTTTGGGTGGAATCCAAAATTATGTCAAGGTGGAGATTTGTTGACTTTTCAACGCCCACCACGGTTGAATTGGTGGCAAAATTTTGCATCCCACATCGACAAAGGCTTGAGGAAAGCCTTCTCTGGTTTCCTATAAATAAGGAAGCTTATTGAAGGAATTAACTCGCATCACTCAAGAGAGTTATATGGGCTATTAGCTTCTTGAGTTATCTAGCCCATTCAGTCAAATATTTTAGGCTCTCTTGTTTTGAGTTTAGGAATATTTTCTAAACTCTTTTGTAAGTGCCTATTGGCCTAGGAACCACTTTCCTACGGTCTTTTTGTATTTCTTCTTCATAGTTGAAATATTGCTCCTCCCTCTCCCGTGGACGTAGGTCAATTTGACCGACCCACGTAAATCTTCTGTGTCTTTTATTTGCTTTGTTATCCGTCTTTATATGGTCGGTTTTACCGCCTAATTATTATATGGCTGGTATCTACCGCCTATCTATTATATGGTCGGTTATACCGCCTACTTTGTGCTAACTTGAGTTTGTCTATTCCTGGCCCGGTCCTAACACACTTCAGTAGGCAAAGTTCTTGGCCCTAATTGAGTCAAAGAAAGAAACATGTCCCCCCCAGTGAAGTGTTCTGAGGGAACTCTAGAGGACATCTGATGCTTTGTTAATTCATCCTATGCTTTTGAGCAGCTTCGATGCTGCTATTTATAGAGCTTCTTTCTTGATGATTTGTATATGTGATCAGTGCATTGATAGCATTTTATTTTTTCCGAAATGCTTTTCATTCTATAAGCTAAGTAAGCCCTCATCTTGTACCTGAATGAACCTAGTCGTGATATGGGGCCAAATGAAAAGAATGCTAAACAGTAGAACTGGAGTGGTCACCTTTCTTCAATCTTTTCTTTTGCATTGAGTGCTTCCTATTTATTCCCTTTGATCTGTCATTTTCAACTTGATGCTGCCATTGCTCCCTTATTGGTACTTTTGGACATATTTTAAAAAATCTGAAATTCTTCCCGTAAATATGTGTGCATATAGCCTAGCCATTACCCCAAAAAATGAAGTAATCTAATTAATTACTATAAAGCTAAATCTAGTTTTGAATGCTTCTGAGCTTTTAACCACAATATTGGTTTTAATCTTAGCGGTTTGATGTTGCAATTCGAAGATAGAAAGGGATATGACATATGAGTGAAGGGAGAGTAGATTATACTCGATCGGTATCTGCTGCTTTAGACATCTATAGTAGATAATATTCTCCTTTTTTCAACTGCTATATAATTCTGACCAGGTTCAAGCTTCTTCAGAATCTGGAAATTGGGTTAGAAAAACATTCTCTATGTGATGCTGTCTTGATCACAAAGGCCACCATTCTCCTTAGCAGATTCCACATGTATAGACTAGATGATCTTCTCTGCAAGCAGCTTGTGGAAACAACTGGAAAAGCACCAAATGCCAAAACAACTATCCAAGAAGTACACCCAAAATGTGCAACAAAAACAATGATACATAGATAGCATTAACAATTCATGCAACTATTGTTTTTCAGTTTCATCCTAAACCACTGCCTCCGTCAAGAAGAAATTGTAGAAAATTCGTCCTCCTTTTTTTTGCCCGGGGGGGGGGTGTTACATTTTATGCGAAAGCTGAATAGACATTCAAAATTGGATATAGAAACTTTTCTAAATCATTGAGTTTTCTATTGTGCACATATGGAAAGTGCTTGTAGGAAAATTTGGATTTTGGGTATACCTTCTAAATCACTTCCACCGCTTTACCTTCTCCATGGATTCCCCAAGAGTTTGAGATCTTTACGAATGTTGATAAGCAATTTTGGAGTGACCTTTAATTCAAGACCTAAGTAGGTTTGATGGGGCGTAGAGTGGCGTGTATTGACCAGGGAGTCTGTTGGCTAACTCAGCTTCTTTGGTCTTTGTTTGAATTGTTTTTGTCTACTCAAATGGTTTAGAATAATATTGGTGCTATATATTTCTTATTAAGTGCGTGACAAGGAGGTGACCCATGAAATTTCAAGCAATGCTTGAACTTGGTTGTTACTCGTTGTTAGTGATTTAGGCCCATTGGAGCTTATATGGAGAAGGTGAAGCAGATGTGCTATTGTCGATATTGGGGACATGCTAAGGTGGAGAATTGTTAAAGTGGCTTTGTCTCACATCTCCTTTTCTATAAGAGAACTTGTCCCTTAATTGCCTATAAATATAGTGGGCCTGTGATGGGAATTAAGTGCACCAAACCAAAAGAGTTTTCGTGGGTTATTTTGACTTTTGGATCATTAAACCTTTTGGTTAGTCAAATATTTTGGGCTCTCTTGTATTTTAAGTATTAGATGTTTTAGACCTAGAAATAGTTTCCTAAGACATTTTTGTACTCTCTTTTTCATAGTAAAATATTGATCATTCTCCCCCTGTGGACGTTGGTCAATTTAAACGAACTATATAAATTCTTGTGTTCCTATTTTATTTATTTTTGCGTTGTTATTTGTCTTTTGGAGTTACCAAAAATCCTTTTGTCAATTTTTTAGGGTCAGACCTAACACATCTTGTGCCTAAACCTAGTCGTGATATGGGGCCAAATGAAAAGAGTGAGAAAGAATAGAACAGGAATGATCCTTTCTTCAATCTTTTCTTTGCATTCAGGACATCCTACTTATCCCCTTTGATCTCTCGTTTTCAACTTGACATTGCCAATACAACCTTATTTGTACTTTTGGACATGCTGCAAAAAATCTGACATTCTTCCTTGCGTATGCTTAGCAGAAGTGAACTTAGTCATAACAAAAACAAAACTAATAATCCAATTAATCAGTGTCAAGCTAAACCTAGTTTTGAATCCTCCTGAACTTTTAACTACTTTATTGCTATTAGTCTTAGCAGTTTGAATTAGTTTCTGGTTGGTGTAGACAATTGCAGTTTGAAAATAATAAGGAACACGAGTGGAGGTAGAGTAGATGATGCTGGATCGGTATCTACTATTTTAGATATCTCTTGTAGATATTATTCTCATATTTTCATCTACTACGTAATTGTGACCAGGTTCAAGCTTCTTCAGAATCTGGAAATGGGATTAGAAAAAGATTCTCTACGGGGTGCAGTCTTCATCACAAAGGCCACCCTTCTTGGCAGATTCCAAATGCAAAGACTAGATCATCTTCTGTGCTAGCAGCCTATGGAAGCAACTGGAAAAGTACCAAATTCTAAACTCTTCCCATAATGGCATTCTCAACAAGTTGCAGAAGGACCTAGGAACTATCGTCAGCCCTCAACAAGTGCAAACAAATTATCCAAGAAGTACACGCAAAAGGTGCAATTAAAACTACGATTCATAGATAGCATTAACAATTCAGGCAACTATATGTCCCCCCCCCCCCCCCCCCCCCCCCCCCCCCCCCCCCCCCCCCCCCCCCCCCCCACACACACACCGAGCGTCCCGTGACTGGTCGCTAATATATCACAAACCCAACAAAAAAAAAATGCAGGCAACTATAAGACATATTTTTAATTTCAGTTTCATCCCAAACCATTGCCCTCCTTCAAGATGAAATTGTAGAAAATTACCCCTCCTTCGTTTCCTTTTTCTTTTTTTTTTTTTGAGTTGCAGTTTATGCAAAAGCTTTGTAAGGCATTAAAATGGAGAGTGATGACATGTATCACTGATTTTTAGATCACTGGTGTATCACCACTTATGTAGATGTCAAAGTAGGAAATGCCACGCCATCATAATAATTTTTTCCAAATTTAAGTACTTTAATTTTTTAAATTAAAAAAATTTCGATTTCAAAGCTTTTTTAAATTATTGAATTTCCTTATGCACATATGGAAAGTGTTTGTAGAAAATTTGGATGTTGGGTATACCCTCTAAATAATCTCTACCGCTTTCCCTTCTCCATGGATTCCGGTGAACTCCATAGACAACTTCAATGAAGTATTTTGCAATTTTGAGTATACTTTTAGAATAAATAAATTAATAAAACCAATCTATGCATATCGATGTTCCACAGCGGGAATGTTCCTGAAGTGGTCCGCAATTCAAAGGACACAAAACACTGTGTGATTGCCTAAATATTTCTTCTACTATTGTGATTGCCGCATATTCCATTTATATACTTGTATTTTAAGATAACTCATCAATGTGCCATTGAAATCTAATTGAATTTCATAAACAACAAAAACCTAGAAATAACTCTTCGAAGTATGCTACATGTCTTATTTTTTTTCGTGTCGATAAATCATGGATAATCTTTTGTGTTTTTTTTTTCCAAAGATCAAAAGTTGATAAGTTCG
>NW_020862190.1:0-43760 GCF_003713205.1 Coffea eugenioides | reverse complement strand
GAGTTTGTTCCCCCGAATAGGAGGTGGGATCCCTCGCTGGCCATGGCTAGGTTTGGTCTTGAGTACCAACCTTTTCGCTCTACAAGGAAGGAGACCATTTTGGCGAATGTCTTCGAACCTCGTCATCGGCTTATCATTTACATGATGGCTCACAATGTCATCCCAAAGAAGACGGGGCACACGGAGGTTCGCAAGAGCGATATTTACTTCCTTGATTACATGTTCCACAACCGAACTTCCCCGTATGCTCGAATTTCATTGCCGAACATCATCATCAGCCACATTAGGTCTACGGCGAGGCGTAAGACAACTTCCTTCAAACTTTCATTTCCTCGTCTACTGACTTTAATCTTCCCCCGTTTTGAGGTTCGCTTGGAAGGCATGAGACGGGAGAATGTTCCTCCACGAGCTGAAATGACTCTTACTACTCTCCGTCGGCTTGGTATTGGCACGGGGAACATTCCACGCCCTGTTCAGGAGCGGAGACAGAAGGCTAGACATGGTCGCGATGAATCTGGACCATCTACTGCAGCACCACATCCTCCTCCGGCCCAAACCAATTGGCAGCGGCTTTTCGGTCGCTTGGACGACATCGACCATCATTTAGCCCGACTGGATACTCGCCTGGACCACATTGAACATCATCTAGGCTTACATCCACCTCCCGTCAATGATGATGAAAATGAAACACATGTTGATGGTGCCTGTAGTCCTAAGAAGTCCCCAGAACAAGCAATGCCAAGATGGGCTGTACAACAAATCATTTCTAGACCATTTGATAGGCCTGAACAAGAGGCGAGGGTCCGGAGGAAACCAGAAAAATTTCATGGAATAGTGACATACGAAAGAAAAAAACGAAAAGCACGAGTACAAGACCCTCAGCATGAAAATTTGAATTCTGAGGTTGTTTTTATAGAAGAAATTCCAGGTCATGATGTGGTAAGTGCATGTCAATTGCGCTCTTTTTAATCCTATTGTTGCCTCTTTAATTCATGTCAACCAGAATGTTTAACGTGGTTCTTTTATTCCTAGTTTGGAGAAAATTTGAAAAAAATTACACAATTGGTTGGTGCCTTGGAGGTGAAAGAGAAGACAATGGAATCGCTAGCATTTCTAAAAGATGTAAGCCGTGTTCCTTGTGTTTTTCTAGTCCGATTTTAATTTATGTACTAATTTCAGCTCTAAACCAGTGTCATGTAGAAGTTTCTGGAAATTTGGAGCGTGAGTTGGACGCAGCTATAGAATTTTATCTCAATGACAGTGTTGAATCTGCAGAGTATGTTGCATTCTGGTGGCCTTAATCAATGAATTTACTGCATTGTTATGTAGCATTTGTGATTTCTTTTTCATCATGCACAGTTATGTGGAGGAGGTAGATGAGAGTGCCGATTTTCATATTACGAAAAAAAGTTTGAAGGAAGCTACATGTCCTAGTGCATGGCTCAATGACAAAGTTGAGTTTTTTACTCTTTTGAATAGTAATAGCTCCTTCTTCCTTTTCTTGTTTGAATGATGTTTTACTCAATCTGTTCTTTTTGTTCCACTACTTTAAGGTTATACTGCAATACTTTGATTTACTCCAGAAAGATTACAAGAATTTCTTTTTTTTCCATCCGATGGCATTGGTAAGTTCTAATATTTGTACTTATTCTGTTTTAAAATGTGACATATAGTTTTCTGAATCGCAAAATTTATATTTGACTCGTGCTTGTCATTCACTTCATTGCAGCACTATATGGTCATAGAATTTCCATCCATAAAAGAGAGCCTTGTGAAGGCTTTCCATCTTGAAAAGCTGGAGGAATTAATGAAAAATGCAGAAAAGGTATACAATAACTTTCATTGCTTTGTCATCTATAAAGTAGAAGGCAGCAATTATTTTAATTTACATCTGTGTACTCATTTCATGGTTATTATAAGATAGGATAATTTTTTTATTAGATAGTGTTTATTGTCTTATATTGCAGATTTTCTTCGCCATACTTCATAAATCACATTGGTTTCCGATGATCGTTCATGTCACGGAAAAAGAAATCTACATTGTTGATCCTCTGCAAAATGACACAACATTCTATGATGGAATAATGCATCTTCTGGTATTACAAGAGAAATTACAGCTTATATTAAATTACAGCTTATATTAATATGAAATATAGTAAGATGACCTTTTTCCCCTTGGTTTTTTTTTTTTTTGGGGGCTTAGGTATGGATTTTGAATAAATTCTTGAATAAGGATTGGAGCTGGACTTTTTATCTTGTAAATCATAATTCACGACAGAAGGATGCATCAAGTTGTGGTGTTTATACATTGAAATTTATACAATGTTGGGCAATGGGACGCCGACCCAACATTACTAAATCAGTAAGTACACAAATGCTTGTTGTCAGACTCATGCTAGTTTATTGCATCCAACTAATATTTGTATATCAGACTCATGCTAGGATTGCTAGGAAGTTTATGGCCTTGGAGATTGCAATGAGTAAACTGGCAGACCCCTTCAATTATGCTTCCTTTTTGAATGACAATAAATTGGGAAAGGAGACTGAAGTCCAAGGAGGTACATTTTGTCTTAATATTATCATCCACTAGTCAATGTTAAAGGAATGCTTTATGTAACATTCTTTTTTTTTTCAGTGCAAACTGAAAGGCCACTTGCTAGGATAACTCGAGCTGCTTCTCGAAAGGCTTCAAATAGCAAACTCCTAATTCTGGACCTCAATGGGGTGATTCTAGCCAAGAATTCCAATGACAGATATGACTTTAAATTCAGGCCATATACCCATGAATTTTTGAAATTCTGCTTCTCATGTTTTAATGTGGCAATTTGGTCATCAAAACAATGGTATGTGTCGACCTATATTTTAGTTAATTGATTTATATGTTACACCTTCTTTTTTTCCCCCCTTATTTTTCTGCAATTCTTCTTTTTTTCCCAGGCATAATGTTCAACGTGTAATAAAAAATCTGCCACATTTTAAATGGGAGTTTGTTTGGGTGAGACTTCATTTGTCATTATCAGAATTTGTAGAATCAGTCTCTTAGCAAAATTTTGCAGAATCAGTCTCTTATTTTTGGGTAATGTTCCATTGGATACTGCTGTATTTTGCAGAATCAGGCTCACTGCACTGTAGTCGAAACCAAAACTAAAGAAAATCCAGAAAAAAAGATTATGTTTAAGGACTTGAGGAAAGTTTGGAAAGATTTTGAGCAATATGGTCTGTCTAACACATTGTTAGTCGATGATTCTCCATATAAATCATTCCTTAATCCTGTAAGTATACTTGTTATGTGACATATTCTTGTACTCTGTTCTGGATGATGCTCTAATTTTTTTCCTTTGCTGAATTTTTTAGAGATACAATGCCATCTTCCCCGAATCTTATGCGTTTTCAAGTGAAAAGGATAATTATCTGGGTGAGAAGCATCTTTCTTGGCTTTGTGATTTTCATTATTGAATTAACCTGAAATTATTCAAGTAACTTGAAAAGAAATATCTGCAGATCCTAAAGGAGAATTTGCTCAGCACTTGAAGAAATTGGCTGAAGCTGATAACGTAGAAGAATTCATCAAACAAAACCCATTTGGTCAACCGCCCATAATAGAAGAAAGTGACGAATGGCACTTTTACATGAAGGCTCTTAATGAAAGCTGATTTGCGGATTGAAAGCTGGGACGAATGGCAGTGATGAAGATAGAGAATTATTTCAATGGATTATCTAAGGACAGCGGCTGTGAGGGAAGATAAAGAAGTGAAGGTTCTGGGGATGAAGGACTTGTTCAAAGTTCAGATGTTTCAATGGAGAGAAGCTCTTGGAGAGGAAGTGAATGGGCAGTGAAGAGATGATCAGTCAGAGAGAGAGGAAATGGTGAATTACAGGTTTCATCATCAGTACCAGGTGGCTGGCAGAGCTTTTACTGAAGTTGGATTGCTGGAGCCAGCCCATTTAACACCTGCACAAGTGAACTTTAATTTATTGTTTTGTTATTGTTATGTTTAAAAAAATTGAAATTCTGATTCATGTTCACTTGTTTATGAACAGATTGGAGATACTTCATCTGCTCAATTCTGATTCATGTTCACTTGTTTATGAACAGGTTGGAGATACTTCATCTGCTAGCCAACATGACGATGAGCCTGGCTCTAAACGACAGCAGCTGTGAGGGAATAGAGAAGTTGTGAAGGTCCTGGAGATGAAGGACTTGTTCAAAGTTCAGATATTTCAATGGAGAGAAGCTCTTGGAGAGGAAGTGAATGGGCAGCGAAGAGTTGATCAGTCAGAGAGAGAGGAAACGGTGAATTACAGGTTTCATCAGAGAGAGAGAGAGGAGCACTGAAATGGTGAATTACAGGTTTCATCAGTACCAGGTGGCCGGCAGAACTTGAAGGAGTACCGTGATACCACTTTGAATGGTGCTGTTGAACAGATGTACAATGTAATGGCTTCACGTCAGAGGGTTCGTTATCGCTGCTGCATTCAGATCATCAAGACAGCCACTGTTCCCATTAGTGTTCAAGAAGGTGTGGCCACCTACGCGTCAGCTCAAGACCACATACAAGGCATCCAAAACGCATCTGCTCAAGACCACATACAAGGCATCCGAACCCAAATTGTTTATGTAACATGTGTGGTCTATTGGATATGATTAAGCCTATAACCGATTTCTCTGCAATTTTGTTGCTGTACTTTTTAGTACTTTTAAGATTTTCTGGTGTTTGTGGTCTTTTGGATATGATTAAGCCTATAACCGATTTCTGCAATTTTCTTGCTGTAGTTTTAAGTACTTTTAAGATTTTCTGGTGTCTGGTGTCTCCCTGCAGAACATGACTACGTTTGATTAAGCCTATGACTGATTTCTGCAACTTTGTTTCGGAAGTTTTAAGTACTTTTAAGATTTTCTGGTGTCTCCCTACAGAGCATGACAACGTTTCTAGACTACTTTTTAAGCTATGGACAACTTTATACCCGCAATCGGGTTAAAGGCTATTTAAATCTGTTTCCATAAAATCTCTCTAACCTGAATGCGGGTTAAAAGATTTTAGCGAGTTACTATAAATCTGTTGCCATAAAATGTGTTGATGATGCTTCAAAAATACAGAAAAGGCAAATTTAGTGCAAAATGAATGCTACGGATGATGATGATAATAACCTTATAAATTTGAAAAACGCGCCTGAAAAATGGAGAAGAGAAGAAGAAATGAAGCTGAAATCGCGTTCCTGGAGGCTATATTCGGACACATAAAAAGCGACTAGAAACGCTCCTTCAACTCGCGTTTACTAAGTCGCGTTTCCTGCACAAATCCTGCAGGAACGAAAACGCGACTATGTTGGAAAACGCGAATTTTAGTCGCGTTTATAAAGTCGCGTTTTTGAATCTTGATCCAGGCTTGAAAACGCGATGTTTATGACAAACGCGACTTTGTGTCGCGTTTTGAAGCGCGTTTTCTTCAGTCTCGTTGCAGAATTTGAAACGCGTTTTGATGAAAACGCCACTTGGAAGCGCGTTTTCATGCTAGGTGCGTTTTCTTCTGCAATTTTTTGCAGAAAATGAACTGTGAAAAATTACCATTGGTACCCCAATCACTCAAAATGCATCATAAATCATTTGTTTGTAAAATTTATCGATGTGCACACATGTAAAACATTAAAAACATGCATTTTACCTCTTTTAAACGGATCAAATAACCTTGTAACGCAAATCGAGGGATGAGTTGCTTGATCAAAGTTCACTTTTTTTTTACCTCAAATGGTCATTTTTGCTTCCAATTGCCAACCCTATAGCACAAAAACAACAAATTAACTAAAACACTTATTCAAACCACAAAATCACACCAAAATAACATAAGGTACTAAAACATTGGGTTGCCTCCCAACAAGCGCTTTTGTTTATAGTCGTTGGCTCGACTATATCACCTCATTTTTTTTTTTTCAAGGAGGCTTAGTTAACGAATAATCCACCATTTTAGGTCTTGGTGGATCATTAAATGGTGACTTTATAGCAAAAGTCACATGATTTAATGGTTTGAGAAATGAAAGTGACTTACCTATCCCAAGTGTTTCATAGATATTACCTTGAATATGCATCACTTGAGAATTCACCAAAAGAATTGCCATGAGAATATCCTGGGTAGCAATACCCTTAGAACCTATACTTTCAATGCACTCCTCAAGAGGGGTGAAAAATGAGTCATTAAAACTCACCTCTTGAGGCTCAAAGTTAGTTCCAAAAATATTATCATGTGAAATGGATATTTGCTCATTAAAACACACTTGAGATCCATCATTTTCATCAAAATGCAACCCATTTTTACATACAACATTCCCACCATTCATGCTAGGATTATTTTGCAAATTATTAGAGGAAATAACTTCACACAATGCATGCAATTTCTCTTGTATTCTACTAAAGTGAGAAGTCAGTTCATCTATTCTTTCTTCAACCCTATCAAAACGGTCGGAAGTTGCATTAGCTAATTTTTCTAAAGCTAACTCCCAAGATGGCTTAGAATCATTAGCTACCATTTCAATTGCCAACTCCCAAGATGTTTTGATTCATATTGGACACATTCAGGTTGGTAATCGTAAAAATATGAAGAATTACTATAAGTAAATTGATTATCCCAACCATAAGCAGGAGAATTGCTCCAATTAGCTCTATATTGATCAAAACAAGGATTGTAATGCTCTAATTCATCATAATAATCCACATTTTGTGCTTGCATACATGTATTAGTAGCATGATAACCTCCACACAAGTCACAAATCACATGATAAGAATTAAAAGCATTAACATTCCTCCCTTGCTCAATTTCATGCATAATTGTGTCCATTTGAACTTGTAACATGATTACATCAAATTTTTCCGTTAAACACTTCAAACCATCTTCATAAGACATACCTCTAGTAATTTCTTGGTTACCTCTATTGAAGGAGTTTTGCACTTGGTAACCATCCCTTGCCAATCTTCCACTTCTCAAGCATTGTCCTCCAAATTGACGTACCCTTCTCATCACCTAAAATTGCTTTTAAACAACCTCAAAAGCAAAATTAGTAAGAAAAATAGGTAATGAAACACATACACATAAAACACAAAAATAACAGAAAATAACATTCACACTATAACTAATGAAATGTCTAAACTAATAAAGTTACTCTTCACACCGATATTGCCAAATCTTCCCTGGCAACGACGCCAAAAACTTGACGGGTATTTTACATACGTGCAAGCTAAAAAATACCGAATTACACCCGTTCACTGCAAGTATACAGATCAACTAGTAATTTAGGGTATATATCGGGTCGATCCCACAGGGAAGAGTGAACAATTACCGGTATTACTAAAATTTCTCTATTATTTAGACTATCAATGAATTATAACAAATTTAACCTACTGAAATTATACAAAATAACAAATAAAAGCTCCTTAGGTTGTGGTATCCCTAACTACTCATGCAAGTGCTATATTTGGATCATCGAGTACTACATCTAGGCTAGTTATGGAGTAATTTCCTTAAACATGTGAAACCTACTTTCGTAGTGAATCAATTATACTCATAACTAATCCATACCTATTTTCATGGTTATGAAATTAGTTACAAGTTCATTTCTTCAATAAAATTACATGAAATGAATCACTAAAAACCACATAGGTGCACCTCTACTTTCGTGAGTGTACTCCTTATGTTTAGCACTTCTTGAACTAATGTTAAATCTCAATTTTCATTGTAGGAATAACACCTTAGATAATCACAATTAATGGTACCAGATTAATCATGATTTAAAGAGCTAAAGTGCTAAATAACTTGCTCAAATCATAGCAGTCAAATAGCCAAATAATAAGCACTAACAATCATAGAAAATTCAACCAAACCCAAGGCATAAACTTTAGATACACATATTAAACACAAAATCCAGAACTTGTTTATTAACTAAACTTGGAATCAAGTACAAAAGATAAAGATTTGGAAGGAACACAACCCTTGTCACGTGAGCTTTCTTCCTTGCCTTCTTCATCCTCCATCTTCTTCTTCATCTAACTAATAACAAGAATGGATGAACTATCTTACTTTATACTAAGCTAAACTAACACTAGGAAGATGAAAAGAGCTACATTTCTGCAACTTCAAGCTTCTCCCGTATGAAAATTGCTTCTCTCCAAATGTCTCTGCATATAAACTACTCCAAAGCTCCATTTTTCCAAGTCAAATTCCACCTTTTGATTCCCCAATCTAAACTTTGTTAGGATAGTCAATAACAAAGGTTTTTGACTTGAAAATAAGCCACCTTTCTTGCCCTTTTGTCTTCTGAAGCATGTGCATCGAATTCCCTTGCATCTTATAGCTGGAAAGTGGTATGAACACGAGAAATGGCTGAGTCAAATTGCAGAATTTCGGCTATAAAACGCGCCTACAGAAAACGCATCATAAACTCGCGTTTTTCTACTCGCGTGTTTATTCTGGCCTTATTTCAACTGCGATTTTCTCCATGATAAAGGCCGAACTAGCTTTTGTGAAAAACACAAAAGTTGTAGCTCTTTGCGTTAGATTTCCAATGCTTCAAGAATCATCCAAATCGGAGCTTTTTAGCCTGATATATGATCGAAATACTATCACCTAGTCAAACCTCTGTTTTAACTTCCGACCACAGAATGCAGCTTCTGTATTCCGACTTGTTTTCCATGGAAATGGCAGAATTGGATTTTGATGTCTTCATACGAATTGTATATCTCTTTCTTAGATTTAAAATGGTATAAAGATCACCTCAATCCGATAAGTGTAGCTCCAGATATGGTCGAAATACCGAAGAGTGTCAAAACTGACTTGTATTGCATTTCCTCACTTGAACGTTTTTCACTTCATTCTTCTTGTTACCACTTGAATTCATCACCAATTATCTACTTTTCACCTCATTGACATCCATTGGTGATTGAATCATCATTCCTGCATAAAAATGAAGTTTTTACCATTAAAATCACTAAAAATACAATATTATCCACTTTTACCAAAAATATATAATTTTACCAAAAACCTCTTTATTTTAATTATAAAACTAAATAATCAACTCAAAATTAACTAATAAAATGCACTTAAAAATACGTAAAATATACTCTTATCAGATACTTCAGTTAATGGCTAGGATTTTTTAATCTTTTTGTCTTTGGAGTTGTAAGAAGTGTGTATTGTTTTGCCTTTATCCCCAAATATTCATGTTTGAGAATTGAGATGCTCTCATGTGATCACTGCTACTTATATCTTATTATTTTATACAACCTCTCTATCCTTCTAGATTAAAGATGCAATCGAGTCAAATCTAATTCGAATTTCACTACACTTGAGTTCAAATTCGATTCTAATAAGTATATTTGAACTTGAGTTCGAGCTCGCTGAGTCTTCAATTTTACAACTCAAATTCGACTTGAGATATACTTGAACTTGAACTCGAGTAATTCTAAACTAGAAAAACAATTCAATAGAACATGAAATATTTTCTAATCAATTCCCTAAACAATATATTAAAAACTTTTGATTTTGACATAGACGGAAACCCGAAAGTTCCTGTTCCAAAAGTTCTAAATCACTCTAAATAATTGACTTTAGATTTTGATTTTGAACTAATAACATAAAATAGTAATGACCATAGAATTGGAAAAATAAATTAAAGAAGTGGGAATTAAGAGAGAGATAGGAGTAACAGAGTGAAGATATAGAGAGAATTTTTGTTAGGGAAAAAATAGTGATAGCTAGAGAAAAATGAAGCGTAGTAAAAGAGAAAGCAAAGCTAAATATGTATATATTATGGTATTTTGAAAATTATCTATAAATAATTTCACAATTATAAAAAGTTAAAATTATGTATACAAAAGTTCAATAAGGTTTGCTAGTATTTGAGTTTATATTTTGGAGCTCGAGTCTAACTCGATTTCTCACTTAAGTTACTCAAACTCAGGGTTGAACTCCATTTTTATCCTTAAGCGAAGCATTTTTAGAGTGAAGTACTGAATTATTCACGAGTAGCTCAGTTCATTATACAAGAATGTCCTTTAAAAAATACATATTAAGTCGAATAATATAGTTATGAAAATTAAATGATGTTAAGTTAGTTCTTTTATGTCTAAAGATAACACAATTGTTTAAATTGGCATTTAAAGACTGTGTATATATAAGATAAGAATGCAGTATGCAAACAAACAAAGGCACAACAATTGTTCTCTTTATTTGTTGGATAATTTTGTAAAGATTAAATGTTATGTATACTGATAGTATATACAATATCATGATTGGATATATGACACACATGCAAAATTTGAATTTTAAATTCAAATTATGTATCATATATCTAATGATGAAAGTGCATACACTATCAGTGTATATAGAAGATTAATCCTTTAGTAAACACAAGAGGTTAATAGGAAAATAACAAAAAGATAAAGACAAGTGCACGACCCATCTTTTTTTTTTCCCATTTTATAATGTACCTGCAATCATAACGGTTTAGGATAAGTGCATCTACGTTATATAACACATGGAATATCTTTAGGATAGCGTTTGTTAAAGTTAGTTATTTTTTTCCTTTTATATGAGTTTTTTGCCATGAAATTTCAAAATTTTTCTCACTTTTCTGCATTTTGTGTCCTATAAAATTTGTAGAATTTTGGAGAAAAATTGTTGATTACTCACAATATTTCCAATAACTGCCATTCACCATACATTTGCTTTCAAAAATTTGGGCCAGGGCAAAAGGAAAATCAAAACCTTATCAGGAGAAGCTTATTAGTATTAAGCAGCAGCTTTCCCTGGATTATCAATTCTTGGTTTTGTTTATTAGTTATTTATTTATTCATTTTTATTGTTAACGGATGGTGGAAGAATTGAGAAGAGAAAAAGAGGAGGGGGCTGATGATGGATAGATCATCATATAGATAGATGGATAGATTGAATGGGTTAAAAAAAATAAAATAAAAAAAAAAGAAAAAGAAATGAAAGAATGAAGGGAAGGAAATATGAGGGGGACGAGTGCGGTGGGTTTGTTGTTGGGGGAAGAAGTAGAAGTGCAAGTGCGTCTACCACTAGTGTGTAGATACAGTGAGCAGTGTATATATATATCTATTATGTTTACAACAACTGCTCTGGTACTTTGGTATTTCTCTCAATTTATATTTATTATTTTTTTAGGTGTATATATATCAATCTAATTATGTTTACAACAACTGCTCTTGTACTTTGGTATTTCTCTCAATTTATATTTATTATTTTTTCAGGTATATATATATATATATATGATAACGAAAGAGAAAATGTACTTCTGCACTTAAATTGAGAGATTTGATAAAAGATAATAAACCCTCTTGAATCCCTTTACCTTTATTTTGTTTAAATTATTTAGAAAATTTTTGAATTTATAAATTATTAATTATTTTGATATTTAAAATATATTTAAATAATTAGTGAATTATAATTAGATCGATTTTGATGGATTTTAAATCTTTTATTCAGTTATTCATCAATCCAAAAACAAAACTTGAAATTTGTAGTTTATTGTAGTTTATTTTTTAGTACTACTAATTACCAATAGGTTTTGAAGGTTGGATCAAAACTATTCAACTTGTTACACTTAAAAAAATAGTGTATGAGTTTAATATATAAGAAATTTTAAAATGACACCAAGTTTTATGATAGCAAGAATTGTATGTGTAATCAAGAAAGAAACCTAAAGCAACAGGAAGAAAGATGTGCGTTATGCAATGCTAATTGATTGATTTTTTGTTTTTGTACCGCACGAAAAGACAGCAATAAAGGGTGCAGTTTGTGTGTAATGTGTAATGTGTAATGGTGGCCTCCACTGCACCCAACTTGTTTACATTTGTGTGCACACACATACGTTTCCATATGTGTAAATCATGAGTTCTTCTTTTCTTTTCCTTTTTTTTTATTTTATTTCATGACAAAGGTATCTTCTCCTGAAACACTTGCTGATATATTTCTATTTTTTTCTTATCATTTTGGGGCAAAATTCTGAAATCGCATATTATTGTAAATTAGGGGCTTTTAGCCACTCAATAAATTAAGGCATCCTCTCAAGAAGATTTAATTTACTTTTTAATATATCATTTTTTTTTTCTTTTATATCAATAAAAAATAGTAAGGGCCTAAGCCAAGTATATGTGAACAATGGATCATTTGCACTTTTAAACTATGGAAGGAGTTTAGTCACCCATTCTATCTATCGTAGAAGTTCGACATTTATTTGGTTTGATTTGCATAACACTTCGAGTAATTTACAATTTTGTACCATTTAAGCTTGATTGAGTTTGAATTAACTAAAACTAAGTGATCTCAAACTCGCTTCAGTAAGTTAAAATTAAATTAAGTTCCAGCTCAAGTGTTTTAAATTCAGCTAAACTTGAATAGTGCACTGTTCAAACTTGACTCGATTTGTTTACACACTTAGATCCACCGGTAATTATGGTATTACTACTTGTGGGACCTTTTGAAAGTTGTTTCTATATGCCTTTATATAGTAAGCTACAACAGTGGTACATATGGTAATGATTTTATAACTTCTATGAGTTTGAACATTTATTTGAGGTGTATTATATATATCATTTATTCCTATCTTTGAAGCATAGAATGATAACCAAGTAAATAAAGGGAAATTAAATTTTTGTTTTTCTAATTCATTTTTCCATTCTAAAATTAACTTTTCTTTACATTCTGACGATAATTGAAAAAACCAAATTCTTTTTTCAGTACTTTCTTCATCTTCAAAATCCTCTTGTAAATATTTATGATTTATCTTATATGGTTTATTTATAACATTTATTTCTCCTTTCATTTGTGAATGGGTTGGAGAGTATTCTGATTGATTTTGATTTATAACTTCTGGAATAGGAGTTTTATATTTAAAATTTGAAGTGCTTTCTAAAGGAAAATTTACTTCAGTTGATTCGTAATTAGAATGTCTTGCTGGTAATCACGAATAATTGATAGTCCTAGTTTTTTTTTCACACAGTTTAAGAAAAATTAGTTAATTTTGTTGGAAAAACAAATTTAGATTGCTATTTTCCTAAAATACCCTTACATGAAATAAAGTTGGCTTTTCATATATCAATATGTTATAGAAAATCTAAATGCATTAAATGAGGTAGGTTATATTCAATACTAACAATCTATATAGTTTATAGTAATAACAACTTACATTAAATAAAGGTATTTTAGAGAAATTAAAAGACAACTACATTCTTCAATTGAAAAATGGACTATAATTTGGGACAGATGAAAAAGGAAAACAAGACTATTAAAGTGGGATGGAGGGAGTATTAGTTTTTTAAAAAAATTACTTGTGTATTGTGCTTTTTGAACAACTTTGGATCATTTATCGATTTGGGAAGTGAGTGGCTATCCTTAAGTTTCACACGGAGAAAAATGTGACCACTAGTTGAACTAACTCATTAATTAACTCATTATTCAACTTAACATGGATTTTCGTACATGATTATATTATCTAACCAAATAAATTTGCAATTTAACAAAAATAGCATAGCACAAATAAATAAAGCAACATAAAAAACATGAAGGGCATGTTCTCAACTGATCTTTTAAATCTGATTTTAATTTTGGATTTATGAAAACTGATTTTGAAACTTGATTTTAGATATTTTGGGCCCCAAAAGTTAAAAGTATGTCTTAATTCTTAATTGCTTTAAGATTCAGATTATGGCCTAATTTATTTTATATGCAAAAAAAAAATCCTTTAAACTTTAACATAATTACTAAACTACATAAAGATTAAGTAAATATTTTTGCCACACATCTCTCTCCATTTCTTCTTACTCGTTATTCCACTTCTTGATTCATCCGTTTTTCCCTTCTTCTTTTTCTTATTCAACATTTAATCTTCATAAGAAAAATAATTAATTACGTTAACACACCATGTCAGTTGTACAAAAGTTATTTATGTCTCACATAATGGCAATTTGGTTATCTTTTTGTTGAGATTAGCTTTTCAACATTTTGAAGAACACTTAAGTATTACCAAAGGAGCTTTATTAACTATAAACTAGAACACAAGAGTTACTCTACAAAATCTTTTAAAAATCAATTTCACAAAATCAGCTTTCACAAAATTAGAATCACTAGAAAACAATCCTGCAAGTCCTAAGCTACGTTTTAGATCAATTAAACCAAATTTGCATAGAATTATTTCATTTTGACATCTAAAAATTGATTATGCTAAACAATAAAAATGGAAACATTTTATTCTTACATGCATGCCACAAAGTGGAACGATTAAAAATTTTTTGACATCATTCTTTGGGTAATAAGACATTTCATTGTGGCCATTCAATACAAAACATACTAGTTTTCCTTTGGGCGCTACTTAACCAATTTTTCCCATAAAGAGCTGGTACAAAACATACTACAAAGCCTGCCAGTTTCCCATAAAGAGCTGGTATGGTATGGGTAATTTATTGTTTTTTTAACTTTCACATATTTAATTTATGTTAAATACAAAACATACTAGTTTTCCTTTGGGCGCTATTTAACCAATTTTTCCTATAAAGGGCTGGTATGTTTCCCATAAAGAGTTGGTACAAAACATACTACAAAACCTGCCAGTTTTCCATAAAGAGCTGGTATCTTATGGGTAATGTATTATTTTTTTTAACTTTCATATATTTAATTTATGTTAAATACAAAACATACTAGTTTTCCTTTGGGTGCTATTTAACCAATTTTTCCTATAAAGAGCTGGTATGTTTCCCATAAAGAGTTGGTAGAAAACATACTACAAAACCTGCCAGTTTCCATAAAGAGCTGGTATGTTATGGGTAATTTATTATTTTTTTTTTAACTTTCATATATTTAATTTATGTTAAATACAAAACATACTAGTTTTCCTTTGGGCGCTATTTAACCAATATTTCCTATAAAGAGCTGGCATGTTTCCCATAAAGAGCTGATACAAAACATACTACAAAACCTGCCAGTTTTCTATAAAGAGCTGGTATGTTCTAGGTAATTTATTATTATTTTTATACTTTCACATATTTAATTTATGTTAAATACAAAACATACTAGTTGTCCTTTGGGCGCTATTTAACCAATTTTTCCTATAAAGAACTGGTATGTTTCTCATAAAGAGCTGGCACAAAACATACTACAAAGCTTGCCAGTTTCCCATAAAGAGCTGGTATGGTATAGGTAATTTATTATTTTTTTACTTTCACATATTTAATTTATGTTAAATACAAATCATACTAGTTTTCCTTTGGGCGCTATTTAACCAATTTTTTCTATAAAGAGCTGGTACAAAACATACTACAAAACCTGCCAGTTTCCCATAAAGAGCTGGTATGTTATGGGTAATTTATTATTTTTTTTTAACTTTCATATATTTAATTTATGTTAAATACAAAACATACTAGTTTTCCTTTGGGCGCTATTTAACCAATATTTCCTATAAAGAGCTGGCATGTTTCCCATAAAGAGCTGGTACAAAACATATTAGAAAACTTGCCAGTTTTCCATAAAGAGCTGGTATGTTCTAGGCAATTTATTATTATTTTTTTACTTTCACATATTTAATTTATGTTAAATGGAAAACATACTAGTTGTCCTTTGGGCGCTATTTAACCAATTTTTCCTATAAAGAACTGGTATGTTTCCCATAAAGAGTTGGCACAAAACATCTTACAAAGCCTGCCAGTTTCCCATAAAGAGCTGGTATGGTATAGGTAATTTATTGTTTTTTAACATTCACATATTTAATTTATGTTAAATACAAAACATACTAGTTTTCCTTGGGGCGCTATTTAACCAATTTTTCCTATAAAGAGCTGGTATGTTTCCCATAAAGAGTTGGTAGAAAACATACTACAAAACCTGCAGTTTCCCATAAAGAACTGGTATCTTATGGGTAATTTATTAATTTTTTTTAACTTTCATATATTTAATTTATGTTAAATACAAAACATACTAGTTTTCCTTTGGGCGCTATTTAACCAATTTTTCCTATAAAAGCTGGTATGTTTCCCATAAAGAGGTACAAAACATACTACAAAACCTGCCAGTTTCCCATAAAGAGCTGGTATGTTATGGGCAATGTATTATTTTTTTTTAACTTTCGCATATTTAATTTATGTTAAATACAAAACATACTAGTTTTCCTTTGGGCGCCATTTAACCAATTTTTCCTATAAAGAGCTGGTATGTTTCCCATAAAGAGTTGGTACAAAACATACTACAAAACCTGCCAGTTTTCCATAAAGAGCTGGTATCTTATGGGTAATGTATTATTTTTTTTAACTTTCATATATTTAATTTATGTTAAATACAAAACATACTAGTTTTCCTTTGGGTGCTATTTAACCAATTTTTCCTATAAAGAGCTGGTATGTTTCCCATAAAGAGTTGGTAGAAAACATACTACAAAACCTGCCAGTTTCCCATAAAGAGCTGGTATCTTATGGGTAATTTATTATTATTTTTTTAACTTTCATATATTTAATTTATGTTAAATACAAAACATACTAGTTTTCCTTTGGGCGCTATTTAACCAATTTTTCCTATAAATAGCAGGTACAAAACATACTACAAAACCTGCCAGTTTCCCATAAAGAGCTGGTATGTTATGGGCAATGTATTATTATTTTTTAAATTTCGCATATTTAATTTATGTTAAATACAAAACATACTAGTTTTCCTTTGGGCGCTATTTAACCAATTTTTCCTATAAATAGCTGGTACAAAATTCTACGTATTGGAAATATTGTGAGTAATCAACAATTTTTCTCCAAAATTCTATAAATTTTATAGGACACAAAATGCAGAAAAGTGAGAAAAATTTTGAAATTTCATGGCAAAAAACTCATATAAAAGGAAAAAAAAATAACTAACTTTAACAAACGCTATCCTAAAGATATTCCATGTGTTATATAACGTAGATGCACTTATCCTAAACCGTTATGATTGCAGGTACATTATAAAATGGGAAAAAAAAAAAAGATGGGTCGTGCACTTGTCTTTATCTTTTTGTTATTTTCCTATTAACCTCTTGTGTTTACTAAAGGATTAATCTTCTATATACACTGATAGTGTATGCACTTTCATCATTAGATATATGATACATAATTTGAATTTAAAATTCAAATTTTGCATGTGTGTCATATATCCAGTCATGATATTGTATATACTATCAGTATACATAACATTTAATCTTTACAAAATTATCCAACAAATAAAGAGAACAATTGTTGTACCTTTGTTTGTTTTACGTGGAAAGCATACTGCATTCTTATCTTATATATACACAGTCTTTAAATGCCAATTTAAACAATTGTGTTATCTTTAGACATAAAAGAACTAACTTAACATCATTTAATTTTCATAACTATATTATTCGACTTAATATGTATTTTTTAAAGGACATTCTTGTATAATGAACTGAGCTACTCGTGAATAATTCAGTACTTCACTCTAAAAATGCTTCGCTTAAGGATAAAAATGGAGTTCAACCCTGAGTTTGAGTAACTTAAGTGAGAAATCGAGTTAGACTCGAGCTCCAAAATATAAACTCAAATACTAGCAAACCTTATTGAACTTTTGTATACATAATTTTAACTTTTTATAATTGTGAAATTATTTATAGATAATTTTCAAAATACCATAATATATACATATTTAGCTTTGCTTTCTCTTTTACTACGCTTCATTTTTCTCTAGCTATCACTATTTTTTCCCTAACAAAAATTCTCTCTATATCTTCACTCTGTTACTCCTATCTCTCTCTTAATTCCCACTTCTTTAATTTATTTTTCCAATTCTATGGTCATTACTATTTTATGTTATTAGTTCAAAATCAAAATCTAAAGTCAATTATTTAGAGTGATTTAGAACTTTTGGAACAGGAACTTTCGGGTTTCCGTCTATGTCAAAATCAAAAGTTTATAATATATTGTTTAGGGAATTGATTAGAAAATATTTCATGTTCTATTGAATTGTTTTTCTAGTTTAGAATTACTCGAGTTCAAGTTCAAGTATATCTCAAGTCGAATTTGAGTTGCAAAATTGAAGACTCAGCGAGCTCGAACTCAAGTTCAAATATACTTATTAGAATCGAATTTGAACTCAAGTGTAGTGAAATTCGAATTAGATTTGACTCGATTGCATCTTTAATCTAGAAGGATAGAGAGGTTGTATAAAATAATAAGATATAAGTAGCAGTGATCACATGAGAGCATCTCAATTCTCAAATATGAATATTTGGGGATAAAGGCAAAACAATACACACTTCTTACAACTCCAAAGACAAAAAGATTAAAAAATTCTAGCCATTAACTGAAGTATCTGATAAGAGTATATTTTACGTATTTTTAAGTGCATTTTATTAGTTAATTTTGAGTTGATTATTTAGTTTTATAATTAAAATAAAGAGGTTTTTGGTAAAATTATATATTTTTGGTAAAAGTGGATAATATTGTATTTTTAGTGATTTTAATGGTAAAAACTTCA
The DNA here is from genome assembly GCF_003713205.1 of Coffea eugenioides. NCBI lineage: Eukaryota > Viridiplantae > Streptophyta > Magnoliopsida > Gentianales > Rubiaceae > Coffea > Coffea eugenioides. The sequence continues at coordinate 25,251 of NW_020862190.1, read as the reverse complement.
TTTTTATGCAGGAATGATGATTCAATCACCAATGGATGTCAAATGAGGTGAAAAGTAGATAATTGGTGATGAATTCAAGTGGTAACAAGAAGAATGAAGTGAAAAACGTTCAAGTGAGGAAATGCAATACAAGTCAGTTTTGACACTCTTCGGTATTTCGACCATATCTGGAGCTACACTTATCGGATTGAGGTGATCTTTATACCATTTTAAAGCTAAGAAAGAGATATACAATTCGTATGAAGACATCAAAATCCAATTCTGCCATTTCCATGGAAAACAAGTCGGAATACAGAAGCTGCATTCTGTGGTCGGAAGTTAAAACAGAGGTTTGACTAGGTGATAGTATTTCGATCATATATCAGGCTAAAAAGCTCCGATTTGGATGATTCTTGAAGCATTGGAAAGCTAACGCAAAGAGCTACAACTTTTGTGTTTTTCACAAAAGCTAGTTCGGCCTTTATCATGGAGAAAATCACAGTTGAAATAAGGCCAGAATAAACACGCGAGTAGAAAAACGCGAGTTTATGACGCATTTTCTGTAGGCGCGTTTTATAGCCGAAATTCTGCAATTTGACTCAGCCATTTCTCGTGTTCATACCACTTTCCAGCTATAAGATGCAAGGGAATTCGATGCACATGCTTCAGAAGACAAAAGGGCAAGAAAGGTGGCTTATTTTCAAGTCAAAAACCTTTGTTATTGACTATCCTAACAAAGTTTAGATTGGGGAATCAAAAGGTGGAATTTGACTTGGAAAAATGGAGCTTTGGAGTAGTTTATATGCAGAGACATTTGGAGAGAAGCAATTATCATACGGGAGAAGCTTGAAGTTGCAGAAATGTAGCTCTTTTCATCTTCCTAGTGTTAGTTTAGCTTAGTATAAAGTAAGATAGTTCATCCATTCTTGTTATTAGTTAAATGAAGAAGAAGATGGAGGATGAAGAAGGCAAGGAAGAAAGCTCACGTGACAAGGGTTGTATTCCTTCCAAATCTTTATCTTTTGTACTTGATTCCAAGTTTAGTTAATAAACAAGTTCTGGATTTTGTGTTTAATATGTGTATCTAAAGTTTATGCCTTGGGTTTGGTTGAATTTTCTATGATTGTTAGTGCTTATTATTTGGCTATTTGACTGCTATGATTTGAGCAAGTTATTTAGCACTTTAGCTCTTTAAATCATGATTAATCTGGTACCATTAATTGTGATTATCTAAGGTGTTATTCCTACAATGAAAATTGAGATTTAACATTAGTTCAAGAAGTGCTAAACATAAGAAGTACACTCACGAAAGTAGAGGTGCACCTATGTGGTTTTTAGTGATTCATTTCATGTAATTTTATTGAAGAAATGAACTTGTAACTAATTTCATAACCATGAAAATAGGTATGGATTAGTTATGAGTATAATTGATTCACTACGAAAGTAGGTTTCACATGTTTAAGGAAATTACTCCATAACTAGCCTAGATGTAGTACTCGATGATCCAAATATAGCACTTGCATGAGTAGTTAGGGATACCACAACCTAAGGAGCTTTTATTTGTTATTTTGTATAATTTCAGTAGGTTAAATTTGTTATAATTCATTGATAGTTTAAATAATAGAGAAATTTTAGTAATACCGGTAATTGTTCACTCTTCCCTGTGGGATCGACCCGATATATACCCTAAACTACTAGTTGATCTGTATACTTGCAGTGAACGGGTGTAATTCGGTATTTTTTAGCTTGCACGTATGTAAAATACCCGTCAAGTTTTTGGCGCCGTTGCCGGGGAAGATTTGGCAATATCGGTGTGAAGAGTAACTTTATTAGTTTAGACATTTCATTAGTTATAGTGTGAATGTTATTTTCTGTTATTTTTGTGTTTTATGTGTATGTGTTTCATTACCTATTTTTCTTACTAATTTTGCTTTTGAGGTTGTTTAAAAGCAATTTTAGGTGATGAGAAGGGTACGTCAATTTGGAGGACAATGCTTGAGAAGTGGAAGATTGGCAAGGGATGGTTACCAAGTGCAAAACTCCTTCAATAGAGGTAACCAAGAAATTACTAGAGGTATGTCTTATGAAGATGGTTTGAAGTGTTTAACGGAAAAATTTGATGTAATCATGTTACAAGTTCAAATGGACACAATTATGCATGAAATTGAGCAAGGGAGGAATGTTAATGCTTTTAATTCTTATCATGTGATTTGTGACTTGTGTGGAGGTTATCATGCTACTAATACATGTATGCAAGCACAAAATGTGGATTATTATGATGAATTAGAGCATTACAATCCTTGTTTTGATCAATATAGAGCTAATTGGAGCAATTCTCCTGCTTATGGTTGGGATAATCAATTTACTTATAGTAATTCTTCATATTTTTACGATTACCAACCTGAATGTGTCCAATATGAATCAAAACCATCTTGGGAGTTGGCAATTGAAATGGTAGCTAATGATTCTAAGCCATCTTGGGAGTTAGCTTTAGAAAAATTAGCTAATGCAACTTCCGACCGTTTTGATAGGGTTGAAGAAAGAATAGATGAACTGACTTCTCACTTTAGTAGAATACAAGAGAAATTGCATGCATTGTGTGAAGTTATTTCCTCTAATAATTTGCAAAATAATCCTAGCATGAATGGTGGGAATGTTGTATGTAAAAATGGGTTGCATTTTGATGAAAATGATGGATCTCAAGTGTGTTTTAATGAGCAAATATCCATTTCACATGATAATATTTTTGGAACTAACTTTGAGCCTCAAGAGGTGAGTTTTAATGACTCATTTTTCACCCCTCTTGAGGAGTGCATTGAAAGTATAGGTTCTAAGGGTATTGCTACCCAGGATATTCTCATGGCAATTCTTTTGGTGAATTCTCAAGTGGTGCATATTCAAGGTAATATCTATGAAACACTTGGGATAGGTAAGTCACTTTCATTTCTCAAACCATTAAATCATGTGACTTTTGCTATAAAGTCACCATTTAATGATCCACCAAGACCTAAAATGGTGGATTATTCGTTAACTAAGCCTCCTTGAAAAAAAAAAATGAGGTGATATAGTCGAGCCAACGACTATAAACAAAAGCGCTTGTTGGGAGGCAACCCAATGTTTTAGTACCTTATGTTATTTTGGTGTGATTTTGTGGTTTGAATAAGTGTTTTAGTTAATTTGTTGTTTTTGTGCTATAGGGTTGGCAATTGGAAGCAAAAATGACCATTTGAGGTAAAAAAAAAGTGAACTTTGATCAAGCAACTCAACCCTCGATTTGCGTTACAAGGTTATTTGATCCGTTTAAAAGAGGTAAAATGCATGTTTTTAATGTTTTACATGTGTGCACATCGATAAATTTTACAAACAAATGATTTATGATGCATTTTGAGTGATTGGGGTACCAATGGTAATTTTTCACAGTTCATTTTCTGCAAAAAATTGCAGAAGAAAACGCACCTAGCATGAAAACGCGCTTCCAAGTGGCGTTTTCATCAAAACGCGTTTCAAATTCTGCAACGAGACTGAAGAAAACGCGCTTCAAAACGCGACACAAAGTCGCGTTTACCATAAACATCGCGTTTTCAAGCCTGGATCAAGATTCAAAAACGCGACTTTATAAACGCGACTAAAATTCGCGTTTTCCAACATAGTCGTGTTTTCGTTCCTGCAGGATTTGTGCAGGAAACGCGACTTAGTAAACGCGAGTTGAAGGAGCGTTTCTAGTCGCGTTTTATGTGTCCGAATATAGCCTCCAGGAACGCGATTTCAGCTTCATTTCTTCTTCTCTTCTCCATTTTTCAGGCGCGTTTTTCAAATTTATAAGGTTATTATCATCATCATCCGTAGCATTCATTTTGCACTAAATTTGCCTTTTCTGTATTTTTGAAGCATCATCAACACATTTTATGGCAACAGATTTATAGTAACTCGCTAAAATCTTTTAACCCGCATTCAGGTTAGAGAGATTTTATGGAAACAGATTTAAATAGCCTTTAACCCGATTGCGGGTATAAAGTTGTCCATAGCTTAAAAAGTAGTCTAGAAACGTTGTCATGCTCTGTAGGGAGACACCAGAAAATCTTAAAAGTACTTAAAACTTCCGAAACAAAGTTGCAGAAATCAGTCATAGGCTTAATCAAACGTAGTCATGTTCTGCAGGGAGACACCAGACACCAGAAAATCTTAAAAGTACTTAAAACTACAGCAAGAAAATTGCAGAAATCGGTTATAGGCTTAATCATATCCAAAAGACCACAAACACCAGAAAATCTTAAAAGTACTAAAAAGTACAGCAACAAAATTGCAGAGAAATCGGTTATAGGCTTAATCATATCCAATAGACCACACATGTTACATAAACAATTTGGGTTCGGATGCCTTGTATGTGGTCTTGAGCAGATGCGTTTTGGATGCCTTGTATGTGGTCTTGAGCTGACGCGTAGGTGGCCACACCTTCTTGAACACTAATGGGAACAGTGGCTGTCTTGATGATCTGAATGCAGCAGCGATAACGAACCCTCTGACGTGAAGCCATTACATTGTACATCTGTTCAACAGCACCATTCAAAGTGGTATCACGGTACTCCTTCAAGTTCTGCCGGCCACCTGGTACTGATGAAACCTGTAATTCACCATTTCAGTGCTCCTCTCTCTCTCTCTGATGAAACCTGTAATTCACCGTTTCCTCTCTCTCTGACTGATCAACTCTTCGCTGCCCATTCACTTCCTCTCCAAGAGCTTCTCTCCATTGAAATATCTGAACTTTGAACAAGTCCTTCATCTCCAGGACCTTCACAACTTCTCTATTCCCTCACAGCTGCTGTCGTTTAGAGCCAGGCTCATCGTCATGTTGGCTAGCAGATGAAGTATCTCCAACCTGTTCATAAACAAGTGAACATGAATCAGAATTGAGCAGATGAAGTATCTCCAATCTGTTCATAAACAAGTGAACATGAATCAGAATTTCAATTTTTTTAAACATAACAATAACAAAACAATAAATTAAAGTTCACTTGTGCAGGTGTTAAATGGGCTGGCTCCAGCAATCCAACTTCAGTAAAAGCTCTGCCAGCCACCTGGTACTGATGATGAAACCTGTAATTCACCATTTCCTCTCTCTCTGACTGATCATCTCTTCACTGCCCATTCACTTCCTCTCCAAGAGCTTCTCTCCATTGAAACATCTGAACTTTGAACAAGTCCTTCATCCCCAGAACCTTCACTTCTTTATCTTCCCTCACAGCCGCTGTCCTTAGATAATCCATTGAAATAATTCTCTATCTTCATCACTGCCATTCGTCCCAGCTTTCAATCCGCAAATCAGCTTTCATTAAGAGCCTTCATGTAAAAGTGCCATTCGTCACTTTCTTCTATTATGGGCGGTTGACCAAATGGGTTTTGTTTGATGAATTCTTCTACGTTATCAGCTTCAGCCAATTTCTTCAAGTGCTGAGCAAATTCTCCTTTAGGATCTGCAGATATTTCTTTTCAAGTTACTTGAATAATTTCAGGTTAATTCAATAATGAAAATCACAAAGCCAAGAAAGATGCTTCTCACCCAGATAATTATCCTTTTCACTTGAAAACGCATAAGATTCGGGGAAGATGGCATTGTATCTCTAAAAAATTCAGCAAAGGAAAAAAATTAGAGCATCATCCAGAACAGAGTACAAGAATATGTCACATAACAAGTATACTTACAGGATTAAGGAATGATTTATATGGAGAATCATCGACTAACAATGTGTTAGACAGACCATATTGCTCAAAATCTTTCCAAACTTTCCTCAAGTCCTTAAACATAATCTTTTTTTCTGGATTTTCTTTAGTTTTGGTTTCGACTACAGTGCAGTGAGCCTGATTCTGCAAAATACAGCAGTATCCAATGGAACATTACCCAAAAATAAGAGACTGATTCTGCAAAATTTTGCTAAGAGACTGATTCTACAAATTCTGATAATGACAAATGAAGTCTCACCCAAACAAACTCCCATTTAAAATGTGGCAGATTTTTTATTACACGTTGAACATTATGCCTGGGAAAAAAAGAAGAATTGCAGAAAAATAAGGGGGGAAAAAAAGAAGGTGTAACATATAAATCAATTAACTAAAATATAGGTCGACACATACCATTGTTTTGATGACCAAATTGCCACATTAAAACATGAGAAGCAGAATTTCAAAAATTCATGGGTATATGGCCTGAATTTAAAGTCATATCTGTCATTGGAATTCTTGGCTAGAATCACCCCATTGAGGTCCAGAATTAGGAGTTTGCTATTTGAAGCCTTTCGAGAAGCAGCTCGAGTTATCCTAGCAAGTGGCCTTTCAGTTTGCACTGAAAAAAAAAAGAATGTTACATAAAGCATTCCTTTAACATTGACTAGTGGATGATAATATTAAGACAAAATGTACCTCCTTGGACTTCAGTCTCCTTTCCCAATTTATTGTCATTCAAAAAGGAAGCATAATTGAAGGGGTCTGCCAGTTTACTCATTGCAATCTCCAAGGCCATAAACTTCCTAGCAATCCTAGCATGAGTCTGATATACAAATATTAGTTGGATGCAATAAACTAGCATGAGTCTGACAACAAGCATTTGTGTACTTACTGATTTAGTAATGTTGGGTCGGCGTCCCATTGCCCAACATTGTATAAATTTCAATGTATAAACACCACAACTTGATGCATCCTTCTGTCGTGAATTATGATTTACAAGATAAAAAGTCCAGCTCCAATCCTTATTCAAGAATTTATTCAAAATCCATACCTAAGCCCCAAAAAAAAAAAAAAACCAAGGGGAAAAAGGTCATCTTACTATATTTCATATTAATATAAGCTGTAATTTAATATAAGCTGTAATTTCTCTTGTAATACCAGAAGATGCATTATTCCATCATAGAATGTTGTGTCATTTTGCAGAGGATCAACAATGTAGATTTCTTTTTCCGTGACATGAACGATCATCGGAAACCAATGTGATTTATGAAGTATGGCGAAGAAAATCTGCAATATAAGACAATAAACACTATCTAATAAAAAAATTATCCTATCTTATAATAACCATGAAATGAGTACACAGATGTAAATTAAAATAATTGCTTCCTTCTACTTTATAGATGACAAAGCAATGAAAGTTATTGTATACCTTTTCTGCATTTTTCATTAATTCCTCCAGCTTTTCAAGATGGAAAGCCTTCACAAGGCTCTCTTTTATGGATGGAAATTCTATGACCATATAGTGCTGCAATGAAGTGAATGACAAGCACGAGTCAAATATAAATTTTGCGATTCAGAAAACTATATGTCACATTTTAAAACAGAATAAGTACAAATATTAGAACTTACCAATGCCATCGGATGGAAAAAAAAGAAATTCTTGTAATCTTTCTGGAGTAAATCAAAGTATTGCAGTATAACCTTAAAGTAGTGGAACAAAAAGAACAGATTGAGTAAAACATCATTCAAACAAGAAAAGGAAGAAGGAGCTATTACTATTCAAAAGAGTAAAAAACTCAACTTTGTCATTGAGCCATGCACTAGGACATGTAGCTTCCTTCAAACTTTTTTTCGTAATATGAAAATCGGCACTCTCATCTACCTCCTCCACATAACTGTGCATGATGAAAAAGAAATCACAAATGCTACATAACAATGCAGTAAATTCATTGATTAAGGCCACCAGAATGCAACATACTCTGCAGATTCAACACTGTCATTGAGATAAAATTCTATAGCTGCGTCCAACTCACGCTCCAAATTTCCAGAAACTTCTACATGACACTGGTTTAGAGCTGAAATTAGTACATAAATTAAAATCGGACTAGAAAAACACAAGGAACACGGCTTACATCTTTTAGAAATGCTAGCGATTCCATTGTCTTCTCTTTCACCTCCAAGGCACCAACCAATTGTGTAATTTTTTTCAAATTTTCTCCAAACTAGGAATAAAAGAACCACGTTAAACATTCTGGTTGACATGAATTAAAGAGGCAACAATAGGATTAAAAAGAGCGCAATTGACATGCACTTACCACATCATGACCTGGAATTTCTTCTATAAAAACAACCTCAGAATTCAAATTTTCATGCTGAGGGTCTTGTACTCGTGCTTTTCGTTTTTTTCTTTCGTATGTCACTATTCCATGAAATTTTTCTGGTTTCCTCCGGACCCTCGCCTCTTGTTCAGGCCTATCAAATGGTCTAGAAATGATTTGTTGTACAGCCCATCTTGGCATTGCTTGTTCTGGGGACTTCTTAGGACTACAGGCACCATCAACATGTGTTTCATTTTCATCATCATTGACGGGAGGTGGATGTAAGCCTAGATGATGTTCAATGTGGTCCAGGCGAGTATCCAGTCGGGCTAAATGATGGTCGATGTCGTCCAAGCGACCGAAAAGCCGCTGCCAATTGGTTTGGGCCGGAGGAGGATGTGGTGCTGCAGTAGATGGTCCAGATTCATCGCGACCATGTCTAGCCTTCTGTCTCCGCTCCTGAACAGGGCGTGGAATGTTCCCCGTGCCAATACCAAGCCGACGGAGAGTAGTAAGAGTCATTTCAGCTCGTGGAGGAACATTCTCCCGCCTCATGCCTTCCAAGCGAACCTCAAAACGGGGGAAGATTAAAGTCAGTAGACGAGGAAATGAAAGTTTGAAGGAAGTTGTCTTACGCCTCGCCGTAGACCTAATGTGGCTGATGATGATGTTCGGCAATGAAATTCGAGCATACGGGGAAGTTCGGTTGTGGAACATGTAATCAAGGAAGTAAATATCGCTCTTGCGAACCTCCGTGTGCCCCGTCTTCTTTGGGATGACATTGTGAGCCATCATGTAAATGATAAGCCGATGACGAGGTTCGAAGACATTCGCCAAAATGGTCTCCTTCCTTGTAGAGCGAAAAGGTTGGTACTCAAGACCAAACCTAGCCATGGCCAGCGAGGGATCCCACCTCCTATTCGGGGGAACAAACTCCTTCTTCAAATCTACTGGACGGCCGTCATCCATACACCCCAAAATAGCGGCCAAATCTTGACGTGACAAGGTGATTCGTCTTCCACGTACCCAGGACTCAACTATTTCTCCACTATGGCGCGCCTTACTCTCAATGTTAGCGTAAAACTCGCGCACCAAATCGGGGTAGTAATGGTTTGGTAGGGTGAGAATCGGCGCCCATCCCAGCTGAGCAAAAGCCTCTGAGATGTTATACATCATCTCAACTGTTGGGTTGACATGCATCTCAAACAGGAACTCCAAGTTAGCATGCTCCTCATGCCATTCTTGATTCCTGCGATTATTGAACCTAGCACCGTCAAATACCGATCTACCCGCTCCACGGGAGGTGCCCTCACCAGGCTGTCGGTTAACTGGTGGAGGAGAAGGTGAATTCTCCTCCTCAGTCACCTCCATCTCCTCATTAACCTCCCTCTCCTCACTACTAGAGGATGAAAGTACCGCTCTTCTTCCCCTTGGCATAGTACCTAAAAGAAAATGTTGCAATTAACCACATGTATTTAGACACAATGCACAATTTGGCAATGAATATCCTAAAATGATCCAAATAATCTCTAATGTGTCCTTGCAAGTGACAATTCGTCCAATAACTAATGTAAGAGGCCGAATCAAGAAGAGCCATAATTTATGCCAAAAATTGCTCAAAATCACCAATTGAAACAAGATATTGAATAATTATAACCCAATCAGTGAAATTAACAACAATTATGATTATAACTATTTAAACTTAACAATAAAAATATACTTATAGCTATAATCATGTTTAAGCAAAAATTAAACCAATTAACTCACCAAATCAACCAAATTACTCACTATACACAATGCACATGCTCAAACATCACCAACTAGCCATTCTTAACCATAATTAAACATCACCAATGGCTCAAAAACATCCTAACTTCATTTGTCGATTTCCTTCAAATATAGCAATTATGAATTTATAAAGCAATAATGACCAACAAATTGCTACATTTAAACTCATAAACATACTTAAACAATCTCAATGAGCATGAATAAATTCAAAAAAAAGTCAAATACATCATCAAATTTTCGACATTAAAAGATGTCAGATAGCTCAGGATAAAAAATATGACCTTCAAAAATCAAAAGCTTTGATGAAGAAACTTACCTCAATCACGTAGAAGGATGTTTGGTGATGCTAAAAATGCAAAAAGCCCTATGAAACAACCTCCAATTGACCTCCAATTGAAGAAATTAGAGTTGAAGAACCCTAACCTTCAATCCTTCAAAAACTGAATTTGAGGTGTTTTTCTTGGATTTTAATCAGTTAAAAAGGTTGTATGAAGCTCAAAAGGTGTTGGGTGATGATTTCTAGCAAGATTATGGAGTAAAAATGAAGAGTTGTGAGTTGGGTAGAAAGGAAGAGGAAAAACGCGCCTGAAAAATGGAGAAGAGAAGAAGAAATGAAGCTGAAATCGCGTTCCTGGAGGCTATATTCGGACACATAAAACGCGACTAGAAACGCTCCTTCAACTCGCGTTTACTAAGTCGCGTTTCCTGCACAAATCCTGCAGGAATTAAACGCGACTATGTTGGAAAACGCGAATTTTAGTCGCGTTTATAAAGTCGCGTTTTTGAATCTTGATCCAGGCTTGAAAACGCGATGTTTATGACAAACGCGACTTTGTGTCGCGTTTTGAAGCGCGTTTTCTTCAGTCTCGTTGCAGAATTTGAAACGCGTTTTGATGAAAACGCCACTTGGAAGCGCGTTTTCATGCTAGGTGCGTTTTCGTCTGCAATTTTTTGCAGAAAATGAACTGTGAAAAATTACCATTGGTACCCCAATCACTCAAAATGCATCATAAATCATTTGTTTGTAAAATTTATCGATGTGCACACATGTAAAACATTAAAAACATGCATTTTACCTCTTTTAAACGGATCAAATAACCTTGTGACGCAAATCGAGGGTTGAGTTGCTTGATCAAAGTTCACTTTTTTTTTACCTCAAATGGTCATTTTTGCTTCCAATTGCCAACCCTATAGCACAAAAACAACAAATTAACTAAAACACTTATTCAAACCACAAAATCACACCAAAATAACATAAGGTACTAAAACATTGGGTTGCCTCCCAACAAGCGCTTTTGTTTATAGTCGTTGGCTCGACTATATCACCTCATTTTTTTTTTCAAGGAGGCTTAGTTAACGAATAATCCACCATTTTAGGTCTTGGTGGATCATTAAATGGTGACTTTATAGCAAAAGTCACATGATTTAATGGTTTGAGAAATGAAAGTGACTTACCTATCCCAAGTGTTTCATAGATATTACCTTGAATATGCACCACTTGAGAATTCACCAAAAGAATTGCCATGAGAATATCCTGGGTAGCAATACCCTTAGAACCTATACTTTCAATGCACTCCTCAAGAGGGGTGAGAAATGAGTCATTAAAACTCACCTCTTGAAGCTCAAAGTTAGTTCCAAAAATATTATCATGTGAAATGGATATTTGCTCATTAAAACACACTTGAGATCCATCATTTTCATCAAAATGCAACCCATTTTTACATACAACATTCCCACCATTCATGCTAGGATTATTTTGCAAATTATTAGAGGCACAATGCATGCAATTTCTCTTGTATTCTACTAAAGTGAGAAGTCAGTTCATCTATTCTTTCTTCAACCCTATCAAAACGGTCGGAAGTTGCATTAGCTAATTTTTCTAAAGCTAACTCCCAAGATGGCTTAGAATCATTAGCTACCATTTCAATTGCCAACTCCCAAGATGGTTTTGATTCATATTGGACACATTCAGGTTGGTAATCGTAAAAATATGAAGAATTACTATAAGTAAATTGATTATCCCAACCATAAGCAGGAGAATTGCTCCAATTAGCTCTATATTGATCAAAACAAGGATTGTAATGCTCTAATTCATCATAATAATCCACATTTTGTCTTTGCATACATGTATTAGTAGCATGATAACCTCCACACAAGTCACAAATCACATGATAAGAATTAAAAGCATTAACATTCCTCCCTTGCTCAATTTCATGCATAATTGTGTCCATTTGAACTTGTAACATGATTACATCAAATTTTTCCGTTAAACACTTCAAACCATCTTCATAAGACATACCTCTAGTAATTTCTTGGTTACCTCTATTGAAGGAGTTTTGCACTTGGTAACCATCCCTTGCCAATCTTCCACTTCTCAAGCATTGTCCTCCAAATTGACGTACCCTTCTCATCACCTAAAATTGCTTTTAAACAACCTCAAAAGCAAAATTAGTAAGAAAAATAGGTAATGAAACACATACACATAAAACACAAAAATAACAGAAAATAACATTCACACTATAACTAATGAAATGTCTAAACTAATAAAGTTACTCTTCACACCGATATTGCCAAATCTTCCCCGGCAACGGCGCCAAAAACTTGACGGGTATTTTACATACGTGCAAGCTAAAAAATACCGAATTACACCCGTTCACTGCAAGTATACAGATCAACTAGTAGTTTAGGGTATATATCGGGTCGATCCCACAGGGAAGAGTGAACAATTACCGGTATTACTAAAATTTCTCTATTATTTAAACTATCAATGAATTATAACAAATTTAACCTACTGAAATTATACAAAATAACAAATAAAAGCTCCTTAGGTTGTGGTATCCCTAACTACTCATGCAAGTGCTATATTTGGATCATCGAGTACTACATCTAGGCTAGTTATGGAGTAATTTCCTTAAACATGTGAAACCTACTTTCGTAGTGAATCAATTATACTCATAACTAATCCATACCTATTTTCATGGTTATGAAATTAGTTACAAGTTCATTTCTTCAATAAAATTACATGAAATGAATCACTAAAAACCACATAGGTGCACCTCTACTTTCGTGAGTGTACTCCTTATGTTTAGCACTTCTTGAACTAATGTTAAATCTCAATTTTCATTGTAGGAATAACACCTTAGATAATCACAATTAATGGTACCAGATTAATCATGATTTAAAGAGCTAAAGTGCTAAATAACTTGCTCAAATCATAGCAGTCAAATAGCCAAATAATAAGCACTAACAATCATAGAAAATTCAACCAAACCCAAGGCATAAACTTTAGATACACATATTAAACACAAAATCCAGAACTTGTTTATTAACTAAACTTGGAATCAAGTACAAAAGATAAAGATTTGGAAGGAACACAACCCTTGTCACGTGAGCTTTCTTCCTTGCCTTCTTCATCCTCCATCTTCTTCTTCATCTAACTAATAACAAGAATGGATGAACTATCTTACTTTATACTAAGCTAAACTAACACTAGGAAGATGAAAAGAGCTACATTTCTGCAACTTCAAGCTTCTCCTGTATGATAATTGCTTCTCTCCAAATGTCTCTGCATATAAACTACTCCAAAGCTCCATTTTTCCAAGTCAAATTCCACCTTTTGATTCCCCAATCTAAACTTTGTTAGGATAGTCAATAACAAAGGTTTTTGACTTGAAAATAAGCCACCTTTCTTGCCCTTTTGTCTTCTGAAGCATGTGCATCGAATTCCCTTGAATCTTATAGCTGGAAAGTGGTATGAACACGAGAAATGGCTGAGTCAAATTGCAGAATTTCGGCTATAAAACGCGCCTACAGAAAACGCGTCATAAACTCGCGTTTTTCTACTCGCGTGTTTATTCTGGCCTTATTTCAACTGTGATTTTCTCCATGATAAAGGCCGAACTAGCTTTTGTGAAAAACACAAAAGTTGTAGCTCTTTGCGTTAGCTTTCCAATGCTTCAAGAATCATCCAAATCGGAGCTTTTTAGCCTGATATATGATCGAAATACTATCACCTAGTCAAACCTCTGTTTTAACTTCCGACCACAGAATGCAGCTTCTGTATTCCGACTTGTTTTCCATGGAAATGGCAGAATTGGATTTTGATGTCTTCATACGAATTGTATATCTCTTTCTTAGCTTTAAAATGGTATAAAGATCACCTCAATCCGATAAGTGTAGCTCCAGATATGGTCGAAATACCGAAGAGTGTCAAAACTGACTTGTATTGCATTTCCTCACTTGAATGTTTTTCACTTCATTCTTCTTGTTACCACTTGAATTCATCACCAATTATCTACTTTTCACCTCATTTGACATCCATTGGTGATTGAATCATCATTCCTGCATAAAAATGAAGTTTTTACCATTAAAATCACTAAAAATACAATATTATCCACTTTTACCAAAAATATATAATTTTACCAAAAACCTCTTTATTTTAATTATAAAATTAAATAATCAACTCAAAATTAACTAATAAAATGCACTTAAAAATACGTAAAATATACTCTTATCAGATACTTCAGTTAATGGCTAGAATTTTTTAATCTTTTTGTCTTTGGAGTTGTAAGAAGTGTGTATTGTTTTGCCTTTATCCCCAAATATTCATGTTTGAGAATTGAGATGCTCTCATGTGATCACTGCAACTTATATCTTATTATTTTATACAACCTCTCTATCCTTCTAGATTAAAGATGCAATCGAGTCAAATCTAATTCGAATTTCACTACACTTGAGTTCAAATTCGATTCTAATAAGTATATTTGAACTTGAGTTCGAGCTCGCTGAGTCTTCAATTTTGCAACTCAAATTCGACTTGAGATATACTTGAACTTGAACTCGAGTAATTCTAAACTAGAAAAACAATTCAATAGAACATGAAATATTTTCTAATCAATTCCCTAAACAATATATTTAAAACTTTTGATTTTGACATAGACGGAAACCCGAAAGTTCCTGTTCCAAAAGTTCTAAATCACTCTAAATAATTGACTTTAGATTTTGATTTTGAACTAATAACATAAAATAGTAATGACCATAGAATTGGAAAAATAAATTAAAGAAGTGGGAATTAAGAGAGAGATAGGAGTAACAGAGTGAAGATATAGAGAGAATTTTTGTTAGGGAAAAAATAGTGACAGCTAGAGAAAAATGAAGCGTAGTAAAAGAGAAAGCAAAGCTAAATATGTATATATTATGGTATTTTGAAAATTATCTATAAATAATTTCACAATTATAAAAAGTTAAAATTATGTATACAAAAGTTCAATAAGGTTTGCTAGTATTTGAGTTTATATTTTGGAGCTCGAGTCTAACTCGATTTCTCACTTAAGTTACTCAAACTCAGGGTTGAACTCCATTTTTATCCTTAAGCGAAGCATTTTTAGAGTGAAGTACTGAATTATTCACGAGTAGCTCAGTTCATTATACAAGAATGTCCTTTAAAAAATACATATTAAGTCGAATAATAT
Source organism: Coffea eugenioides (assembly GCF_003713205.1). Classification (NCBI taxonomy): domain Eukaryota; kingdom Viridiplantae; phylum Streptophyta; class Magnoliopsida; order Gentianales; family Rubiaceae; genus Coffea; species Coffea eugenioides. Next base: position 9,977 of record NW_020862190.1, on the reverse strand, counting down.
AGTTATGAAAAATTAAATGATGTTAAGTTAGTTCTTTTATGTCTAAAGATAACACAATTGTTTAAATTGGCATTTAAAGACTGTGTATATATAAGATAAGAATGCAGTATGCTTTCCACGTAAAACAAACAAAGGTACAACAATTGTTCTCTTTATTTGTTGGATAATTTTGTAAAGATTAAATGTTATGTATACTGATAGTATATACAATATCATGACTGGATATATGACACACATGCAAAATTTGAATTTTAAATTCAAATTATGTATCATATATCTAATGATGAAAGTGCATACACTATCAGTGTATATAGAAGATTAATCCTTTAGTAAACACAAGAGGTTAATAGGAAAATAACAAAAAGATAAAGACAAGTGCACGACCCATCTTTTTTTTTTCCCATTTTATAATGTACCTGCAATCATAACGGTTTAGGATAAGTGCATCTACGTTATATAACACATGGAATATCTTTAGGATAGCGTTTGTTAAAGTTAGTTATTTTTTTCCTTTTATATGAGTTTTTTGCCATGAAATTTCAAAATTTTTCTCACTTTTCTGCATTTTGTGTCCTATAAAATTTGTAGAATTTTGGAGAAAAATTGTTGATTACTCACAATATTTCCAATAACTGCCATTCACCATACATTTGCTTTCAAAAATTTGGGCCAGGGCAAAAGGAAAATCAAAACCTTATCAGGAGAAGCTTATTAGTATTAAGCAGCAGCTTTCCCTGGATTATCAATTCTTGGTTTTGTTTATTAGTTATTTATTTATTCATTTTTATTGTTAACGGATGGTGGAAGAATTGAGAAGAGAAAAAGAGGAGGGGGCTGATGATGGATAGATCATCATATAGATAGATGGATAGATTGAATGGGTTAAAAAAAATAAAATAAAATAAAAAGAAAAAGAAATGAAAGAATGAAGGGAAGGAAATATGAGGGGGACGAGTGCGGTGGGTTTGTTGTTGGGGGAAGAAGTAGAAGTGCAAGTGCGTCTACCACTAGTGTGTAGATACAGTGAGCAGTGTATATATATATCTATTATGTTTACAACAACTGCTCTGGTACTTTGGTATTTCTCTCAATTTATATTTATTATTTTTTTAGGTGTATATATATCAATCTAATTATGTTTACAACAACTGCTCTTGTACTTTGGTATTTCTCTCAATTTATATTTATTATTTTTTCAGGTATATATATATATATATATGATAACGAAAGAGAAAATGTACTTCTGCACTTAAATTGAGAGATTTGATAAAAGATAATAAACCCTCTTGAATCCCTTTACCTTTATTTTGTTTAAATTATTTAGAAAATTTTTGAATTTATAAATTATTAATTATTTTGATATTTAAAATATATTTAAATAATTAGTGAATTATAATTAGATCGATTTTGATGGATTTTAAATCTTTTATTCAGTTATTCATCAATCCAAAAACAAAACTTGAAATTTGTAGTTTATTTTTTAGTACTACTAATTACCAATAGGTTTTGAAGGTTGGATCAAAACTATTCAACTTGTTACACTTAAAAAAATAGTGTATGAGTTTAATATATAAGAAATTTTAAAATGACACCAAGTTTTATGATAGCAAGAATTGTATGTGTAATCAAGAAAGAAACCTAAAGCAACAGGAAGAAAGATGTGCGTTATGCAATGCTAATTGATTGATTTTTTGTTTTTGTACCGCACGAAAAGACAGCAATAAAGGGTGCAGTTTGTGTGTAATGTGTAATGTGTAATGGTGGCCTCCACTGCACCCAACTTGTTTACATTTGTGTGCACACACATACGTTTCCATATGTGTAAATCATGAGTTCTTCTTTTCTTTTCCTTTTTTTTTTTTTATTTCATGACAAAGGTATCTTCTCCTGAAACACTTGCTGATATATTTCTATTTTTTTCTTATCATTTTGGGGCAAAATTCTGAAATCGCATATTATTGTAAATTAGGGGCTTTTAGCCACTCAATAAATTAAGGCATCCTCTCAAGAAGATTTAATTTACTTTTTAATATATCATTTTTTTTCTTTTATATCAATAAAAAATAGTAAGGGCCTAAGCCAAGTATATGTGAACAATGGATCATTTGCACTTTTAAACTATGGAAGGAGTTTAGTCACCCATTCTATCTATCGTAGAAGTTCGACATTTATTTGGTTTGATTTGCATAACACTTCGAGTAATTTACAATTTTGTACCATTTAAGCTTGATTGAGTTTGAATTAACTAAAACTAAGTGATCTCAAACTCGCTTCAGTAAGTTAAAATTAAATTAAGTTCCAGCTCAAGTGTTTTAAATTCAGCTAAACTTGAATAGTGCACTGTTCAAACTTGACTCGATTTGTTTACACACTTAGATCCACCGGTAATTATGGTATTACTACTTGTGGGACCTTTTGAAAGTTGTTTCTATATGCCTTTATATAGTAAGCTACAACAGTGGTACATATGGTAATGATTTTATAACTTCTATGAGTTTCTATGTACTTTTTATATTTGTTTAGTGATTTTTTTAAAATCATATGCAATATTATGGACCAATTTTTTAGAAATTAAATACCTTAAGGACTATATTAACTTAACTTGAACATGAATAACCAATTTTAGCCAAGATTAAAAATTTTGGGGGCTACATTTTTGAAGCATTTAAAAATTAACAATAAATCTATAAGAGATCACACATTTCACAAAATAAATATAAATAGGGAGGTAATTTACACACATGATGAATATATGCATGAGAAGAGGAATAAATTAGTGCTACATTAATCACACATGATAACAATACTACCAAATTCTCATTTTTTTCAACTGCTAATAATAACAAAAATCCCTATTTATAAATTAGGAGTGTGTTTGGATAGAGTATTATTTGAAATAATTACTGTAGCACTTTTTGTGATGTGATGTACGTGAGATAAAAAGTAGCAGAGAATATAAAAAGGTGAATTGAAAAATGTGTTTATGCTGCAAGCAAAATATTTGGTAATCCAAACACGATTATTTGGTAAATAAGTCTTGACAATCGCAATAAATTACCTAATAAAACACCAATTTTTAAATAATAAACTACTACTATCGATTCCAATAACTACTAAAAACCTTGTATTGACTTAGATACTACTAAGCAATAATACATAAACTTTTTGCTCCGTTTGGATTAGTTGTTTTTGGGGTGTTTTTGAAAAATTTTGCTGTAGCAGAGTTTTTAGAGTATATTTTGGGATATTTTCAGAAAACATTTTGGGATATTTAAGAGTAGAAGAGTTTCTAGAATATATTTTGAGATATTTTTTAAAATTTTAAAAAAATTTAAACTAATTTTTAGATTATCTTTTAGAATATTTTTTAAAAACTTTTATTATATTTGAAAAATTAGTTTTTGAAAAACACTCCCATCAAGACTAATTTTTTAGTCTTGATTTAATATGCCAGCAGTCTTGGCCAAAACTTTGTGGACTAATTTAGTTTGCCCCCAAAACATCGAGAACTAAATTTGCGTATTTTTCCCAATAAAATTGTCATCTTAATCTTTAATAGTGGGAGATTGGAAGCAAAAGATTAGATATTTAGTGTATTATGATTATTTTTGCATTACTATTATTATTATGTAAGAAGAAAACGCGCCTAGCATGAAAACGCACCTAGCATGAAAACGCGCTTCCAAGTGGCGTTTTCATCATTCAACTACTTGTAGAGAACTAAGCATGATTAGATGAGAAATTTGATAAACATATTCTTTTCAGGGGAATATAACGCTGTGGTCATTTGTCTTGGTGCCAGAGCAGCTTTTCTGCCAGAGTTTTCTGGAATACTTCCCTTGAGAACATGTAGAGGTGTTGTTACACGCATGCAGCTTTCTGATAATTTCAAGTACCTTTGAGGCTCAAATAACTCATATTCACCTAGTTTATTATTCTAAGGAACTGATAAAACTTTCAGAGACCAGTCGGTTCAACATTGCAAATTTAATATTGTGAATATCCAATATTTATGGTTGCAGAAAATCACTTATCTTCTGATATTGGGAGAAAACCTGAGTAACTAGTGCATCCTATACAAGTAAAATTTAGGAGCCAAATGAGGAATGCTCTTTGCTTCAACAAAATGGAACTAAAATCATAGAAAACAGTAACAGTAACCGGAGCACATTTGAGTGCTAAAATATTCCGGGACTTCCAGCGAGTCAGGTGTTTGCCGTTAAACACGCGGTTCCGCCAGCTGATTTCCGTCTACCAGCAGCCTCTACCAGTGGTTCAGCAGGGGTCGAGCGAAGGTCAGACAGCCACGGAACGCTGCCGGGTCTGCTCCAACGAACTGCAAACACAAAATGCCATTTTAAGTCAAAGTCACAAATTCTCAGTTTTTGGCAGAAAAGCACCAAATGGTCGGAGACCTACCATTATAGCTTCCGCCAAGATATACAGGCCAGCAGCACAGCTGGCCTGTACAGGGTGCTGACCAAGAACCATCAACTCCAAAGCAGCAGCTCCAGAATACGTGGATATAGATTGAAGCGCCATAACGAAATCTTCGGCGGCAGAGAAAAAGCCGAGAATGCCCATTCCACACAGGATAGAACATGAGAGAAAGGCGACGTACCATTCATCCTTACTATTGACTACAATGCGCCCGTAGGCAAAAAGAGCAATATACCCAGCCTGACGCGCTAAACGTCTCCGACGAAGCCAACCAATGGCACGATCAACCCGATTGCTCCAAATAAAATGTAAAACTAAAAACGTCACAAGTGGGTAAGTGAAAACCAGAAAAAGCAGCGCAAACTGTGGAATGGCGCCAAGAATCAGAAGAGATAACCAAAGGCTAGCTGATGAGACGAATATGAATGCAATAACATATCTAATATATTCCTGAAACGCCTACAAAGACATAGAAAAAAAGTATATATAAAGTTCTTGGAGGTTAATTAGAAGAAGAATAAAAAAAGAAAGCAAGTTACTATTGATCTGTAAAATCTGCAGCTGAAGGCGCGAGAGAGAGAGAGAGAGACAGAGTATGTTAGGCCTTAGTAACCACAATTCATGGACCTTCAAGTACATTTCGGCCAAACCACTTAAACAATTCCACCAAGGATTTAACTCTTGCAAAAATTACTCAAATGGCCAAGAGCTTCATCAATCATTAGCTCTTGATGACAAACAATCATTCCTTACAACAATCAACCAGAAATTTAACTCAAAAACATAAAAGGAAGTCACGGCTAGCTTGCTCATAAATAACTCTAGAAATTCAGATTTTAGTTAGCTAGATACACATCTAAACTCAGATTACCACAATAGCCTTTCACTAGGCTCAATGTCATTCACACACAAGACAATTTTAATTCAAAAACAACATCTGATTCAGGTTTGTGCAAAACCTCACAGCTAAAGAGATGCTTTAACTAGACATATAATTTACAGAGCTACCTGTATTTTACCATTTAAATCGCAGAACCATGGAGCCAATCCTTATGCCTGGAGGCTACTGGCATCAAAAATTCAATTGCATATCAAGCCATGAATGTGTCAAATCTAGCCGTGCCACTAGACTTAAAAGCTTGTCAGATGTACAAACTACCATACCTCTAGCACTATTGCACTTGGAGATGATAATGCAATGAATTCATCAGTGAAGCTCATTAGATGAACAATGCAACACTTTGTCAGTCTGATAAGATGAATAGCTGCGTAATCTAAGCAAATGTGTTTTGCAGCAAATATGGCAAGTGCTATCATAAATCTTGAGTTTAGCTATTTGTTTGCCTTTGTCAGCTGAATCATTCTCCACCAATGATCGACTTTTACTCCAGCAATAAAAAATTTAGTTGTATCATCATCTGGTACATAATTTATGACGGGCGATAGGCTTTATGATCCTGAACTCTAGAACAATTATATGTGTGCAAATTACCACAATAGCCTTTCACTAGGCTCAATGTCATTCACACACAAGACAATTTTAGCATGTAAGCTTCACTTGGAAATTCAGAAATGGAAGAATAAAAAAGAAAGCAAGTTACCATTGATCTGTAAAATCTGCAGCTGACGGCGAGAGACAGAGAGCGAGAGAGAGTCAGAGTATGTTAGGCCCTTAGTAATGTGACAATGGAAGAATTGAGATGAATAGGCGTGGGAAAGGTTTGAACGTGGAAGAGAAATAAATGGGAGGGAAAGGGGGAGAGAGAGAGAGAGAGAGAAACAGAGAATTAATTTCTTGTCCCCAAATCTATTTGTACATTGCCTGGATTTATCAATGGTTAGACAGAATCTTTCCGTGCAGTTAACTACCATTTCAGCAATTCAGTTACAACGAATTTTGGCGCCAGTTTTGGTTGATGAGGCCCCAGTTTTGGTTTCAGGAATACTGGGTGAATACTGCCCCATTAAATTTGGCAGCCGATTTCTGTTGATTGATATCTTATCTCTTAAACTACATAAAGCGCCGAAGGTCGAGCTACAGTTGATTGTCTTGGTTTCAATGCAATTGTGTGGCTGATTTTGGGCTTTTGTGTCTTTTGCCAGGTTCCATGCAGCTGCTTTGGCTGCTGTTGTGCTTTTCCTCATTTTTCCTTTTGTTAACTTATTCCGATTGTGCCCTTGTCCTGGTTTCTTTGTAATTTTGCAGTCAATTTTGTCCTTTTGTTTCTTGTATCTTAGACGGCTGCACATGCTATCTTCAGTCACTTTCTTCATCTGCGTTTTTTTGTTTATAATTTTCCGTACCCTTTTAGATTTATTAGCTCTCTCCAAAATTTGTATATTGACCAAAATATTGATTTTCTAAAATTTTCTAAAAAATATACAAATCAATGAAAATTCTGTGTGTATCTAATATATATAAATCAATGAAAGTTCTATGTGTATCTAATCAATATAAATCAATTGTACTACTTTGTATTAACATGCAAATCAATGAAAATCCTATGTTTTTATCTTTATAATTTTTCGTACCCTTTTATATTTATTAGCTCTCTCCAAAATGTGTATATTGACCAAAATATTGATTTTCTAAAATTTTCTAAAAAATATACAAATCAATGAAAATTCTGTGTGTATCTAATATATACAAATCAATGAAAGTTCTATGTGTATCTAATCAATATAAATCAATTGTACTACTTTGTATTAACATGCAAATCAATGAAAATCCTATGTGTGTATAATTTATACAAATGAACAAAATTCTATGTGTATCTAATAAATATAAATTGATTGTACCGCTTCATATTAACATATAATAAGTGTTATTCATATCAAATAATCATAATTTAAATTTTCCTTATAGATCAATCAATGTGATATATACAAATCAATGAAAATTCTATGTGTATTTAATCAATATAAATCAATTGTACTACTTTGCATTACATGCAAATCAATGAAAATCCTATGTGTATGTAATATATATAAATGAACAAAAATTCTATGCATATTGACCAAAATGATTGTTTCTTTGCTTTTGTTTGTTAGGCCCGCAGCTGCTACCTTCAATTCCCAGATGAACGCACAAATTTTTTTGGCTATACAAATCTAGATAGATTAGTTGTGTCCATTTTTATATATATTAGTTTTTTGCAAAATTTATATATCGATAAAAATATTGATTTTCTCGACAAGATAAATATATGGACGAAAATATGTATATATTATGGTATTTTGAAAATTATCTATAAATAATTTCACAATTATAAAAAGTTAAAATTATGTATACAAAAGTTCAATAAGGTTTGCTAGTATTTGAGTTTATATTTTGGAGCTCGAGTCTAACTCGATTTCTCACTTAAGTTACTCAAACTCAGGGTTGAACTCCATTTTTATCCTTAAGCGAAGCATTTTTAGAGTGAAGTACTGAACTACATTGCTTTGAATTTTTGTGACAGGTGGAAAGCTTTTTCTGGTGAATGTATTTGTGAAATGACCTGAGTGGTGGTAGATGGGTTAATTGGGTCGGTTGCGTTACCCAATTATTTATATCCATAAGTAAAATTTTATGATTCCCATACCCATCTATTCGTGGGCGGTATGAGTAAATGTAGATCAATGGACAAGTCAAAAAACAAGTTTGGCAACCCAATTACTCGTTTACAACCCATTTATTCTAACTTTTTACAAACTCGTCTAAATTAATTTTGAAAACTTAACTGCCAATTTATACAAACCTTTTTTTTAACTGTCATTAATTTAAATATTTACTTATAATGCCCAAAAAGCCTAATTACCAATTTTTTCTTCTCGCCCTCAAATATAACATTAACCCGCATGCGAGGTAACGTTGAAATAGAAAAAACGCAGAATCCCGCTTGCGGGTTTCAGAGTTATTATGCAGTCGGGATTTTAACCTGCTTGCTTGTGAACATGTACCACATTGCTTTGAATTTTTGTGACAGGTGAAAGCTTTGTCTGATGAATGTATTTGTGAAATGACCTGAGTGGTGGTAGATGGGTTAATTGGGTCGGTTGCGTTACCCAATTATTTATATCCATAAGCAAAATTTTATGATTCCCATACCCATCTATTCATGGGCGGTATGGGTAAATGTAGTTCAATGGACAAGTCAAAAAACGAGTTTGGCAATCCAATTACTCGTTTACAACCTATTTATTCTAACTTTTTACAAATTCGTCTAAATTCATTTTGAAAACTTAACTGCCAATTTATACAACCCTTTTTTTTAACTGTCATTAATTTAAATATTTACTCATAATGCCCAAAAAGCCTAATTATTTGTGTGGGCCAAAAACGGTTAGGCCCAACGACAAGAACCCATCGGCCTTACTTTAAACAAATGGGTTTAACCCACAAATCTATTCCTAAACCCAAACCTAAAAGCCCACGAAATTAAGAAAAAAATTAAGATTTGTGCCTGTACCGGGTTCCTGTTCTGAGCTTCTGTACCTCTCACTTCAAATGGCACATCCCCGAATTGAACAAAATTATAAAATATGGAACTAGTTTTATTTACAAGAAGAGTTCCCTTAACAGCAAGACGTTGACTGAAGAGACGACACTGCATCAGCAGAGGCATAAGGCTCTCCAGTCTTCCCTCCCTGGTCTTGATCTCCTCTAAACTTTCATTAATAGAATTCCTGGTGGTCTCTGATTCTTTCCCCTTCGTTTTCATCCTCTCAAAGAGCCCTTGTATCAGCTTCTCTTCCTCCTGCAATTTCTCTACTCTAACCATAGCATCCTTTTGAAATAAACCCTAAACCCTAAACCCTAAAAAAAAAAACCCTAAACCCTAAACCCTGAAGTGCTATCAATTTTCCGTTTATCTTTGGTTCTGCTGGATTGCTGCTAGTGACAACTGTTTTTTAACTGCTCCGGTTGTTTTTTGGTAGTTTTCTTTCAACTGCTAAAATTGAAAGGTTTTTCTTCTGCTTTTTCGTAATGTAATATCTTCTATTTTTTCTACATGCTAGTGGAAATATATGACCAAATTACAAATCAGGCTCCGAAATGGTACTATAAATATATTGGGTTAATTACAATTTGTCCCCATTAAGTATCTCAGTTTTTTCACTTTACCCCAAGAGCTTTGATTTTGAGCATTTAACCCCCATCGTCGGTCCAAATCAGCAACTGTGACATTAAAGCATTGAAGATGGCAAACATGGAAAACTCTTCCTCCTCACAAAATCAAAACCTCCAAAATTTGGGAATTTACCCAAATTTTCCATTTTCTAATATTCCTACAAATATGCAAAATTATGCATATCCCTCAAATCTACCCAATATTAATGTTTTGTTAAACTCTACATAACAAAAATAAGTGAAAAAACCGAGATACTTAATGGGGACAAATTGTAATTAACCGAATATATTTATAGTACCATTTCGGAGCCTGATTTGTAATTTGGTCATAAATTCCCACTAGCATGTAGAAAAAATGGGAGATATTCCACTACGAAAAAGCAGCGGAAAAACCTTTCAATTTTAGCAGTCGAAAGAAAACTAC
>NW_020862189.1:0-75275 GCF_003713205.1 Coffea eugenioides | reverse complement strand
TACGCAAATTCTACCAAGGTCATGTGCTGACCCCAATTGCCTCCAAAGTCCAGAATACAGGTTCGTAGCATGTCCTCAAGAGTCTGAATCGTCCGTTCTGACTGGCCATCCGTCTGAGGGTGATAGGTAGTGCTTAAATTGAGTTTCGTCCCCAGGGTTTCTTGGAACTTCTGCCAAAATCGTGATACAAACCGTGGATCCCGATCAGAGACAATGCTCATAGGCACGCCGTGTAATCTTACTACTTCATCCATGTACAATCGGGTCAATTTGTCCATTGAGTACTTCATGTTCACCGGCAAGAAATGGGCCGACTTGGTTAATCGATCAACGATCACCCAAACGGCATCGTGTCCTCTTTGCGTCCTCGGTAAACCTGAAACGAAATCCATGGTGATGTTTTCCCACTTCCACTCGGGTATCTCCAAGGGTTGTAACAGACCTGATGGTTTTTGATGCTCTGCCTTCACTTGCTGGCAAATGAGACATTTCTGTACGTATTGAGCAATTTCCTTCTTCATATTGTCCCACCAATAGGTTCCTTTTAGGTCTTGATACATCTTGCTGCTGCCCGGATGGATTGTATACTTGGACCGATGAGCTTCCTCCAGAATCTCCATTTTCATCGACTCCACTTTCGGTACCACTATTCGGTTCCGATACTTCAAAATACCCTCAGGACTCAAATTAAAGTCCGTAGTTTCTCCCTTATCCACTTTCTCTTTCCATTTCTGTACCATCAAATCTTCTTTTTGTGCCTCTTTAATACGTTCCAGTAGAGTGGAGGTAACCCTAACATTGCCAAATATCACCTTATGGCTCCCTAGACAGGGTTTCCACTCGCACACGGATTCTAGCAAACCCCACTCCTTAATCATTAGCCCTGCTATTTGCACCTTACGACTTAAGGCATCTGCTACCACATTTGCCTTTCCCGGATGGTAATTGATTGTACAGTCGTAATCTTCCAGAAATTCCATCCACCTTCGTTGCCTCATGTTGAGTTCCTTCTGGGAAAAGAGGTATCTAAGACTTTTGTGATCCGAAAACACTTCAAAAGTTACCCCGTATAGGTAATGCCTCCACTTTTTCAGAGCAAACACCAATGCGGCTAATTCTAGATCATGAGTCGGGTAGTTCTGCTCGTGAAGCTTCAATTTTCTAGAGACGAAAGCAATCACATTCCGGTTCTGCATCAAAACGCACCCCAGTCCTTCTCGCGACGCATCCGCATATACTACAAACCCGTCCACTCCATTTGGCAAGACCAGTACTGGAGCCATGGTCAGTCTTTTCTTTAATTCCTGAAAACTTGTTTCGCATCGGCCGTTCCAGATAAACTGACCATGCTTCTTTGTCAAGTCAGTTAAAGGTCCTGCCAGTTTGGAAAAATCTTTAATAAACCGTCGGTAGTACCCAGCTAGCCCTAGAAAGCTACGAATTTCTGTGGGAGTTTCTGGCCTCTTCCAATTCGTCACGGCCTCGACCTTCGCCGGGTCCACCGAAATACCTTCGTGGGAGATCACGTGCCCTAGAAACGCTACTCTCTCCAACCAGAACTCGCATTTACTAAACTTGGCATACAGCTGATGTTCCCTCAATGTCTGCAATACCATTCTCAAATGCTTCTCATGCTCCTCACGTGTCTTAGAGTAGACCAAAATGTCATCGATAAACACAACAACAAATCGGTCTAGATAGGGTTTGAAAACCCTATGCATTAGGTCCATGAAGGCGGCGGGAGCATTAGTCAGTCCAAAGGGCATAACGGTAAACTCGTAATGCCCGTATCTCGAGTTGAAAGCAGTTTTCGGAATGTCCTCCTTCCTAATCAACAACTGATAGTATCCCTGTCGAAGATCTAACTTTGAGAAGACCACTGCTCCTTGCAGCTGGTCAAACAACTCGTCGATGTGGGGCAGTGGATACTTATTCTTGATCGTAACGTTATTCAGCCCCCTATAGTCAATACACATCCTCAACGTGCCGTCCTTTTTCTTCACAAATAGGACCGGAGCTCCCCAAGGAGACTCACTCTCGTGAATGAATCCCCGCTCCAACAGATCTTGCAACTGCAACTTAAGCTCCTTAAGTTCTGCAGGCGCCATTCGGTAAGGGGTTTTTGAGATAGGTGCAGTTCCAGGCAACAAGTCTATGCGGAATTCTATCTCTCTTTCCGGAGGTAAGGCTACTAACTCATCAGAAAATACATCCGGAAATTCCCTCACTATGGCCACGTCTTCTACTTTTAACTTATCCGTAGGGGTATTAATTAAGAAGGCCAAAAATCCTTGCGCCCCTTTACTTATCAGTTTCCTAGCTCGAATGCCCGAAATGAGAGCAGATGAGGCTAACCTACCCCTTATATCCAACCTTAAGGTTGCCTCACCAGGAATGCGAAATTCCACTATCTTCGTTTTACAATCCAGTTGGGCGTTATATTTGGCTAGCCAGTCCATACCTAAAATCACATCGTACCCCGTAATGGATAAGCTAATCAAGTCCCCTAAAAACCTCCTTTCACCTACCCATACGTCGCAATCCCTATAGACCATACTAGTCACCAAACGTTGATTCCCCGTAGGTGTACTCACCTCTAAGTCATATGGTAAGCTAGCAGGTTTTATATCGATGCCACACATGAAATCAGGGTTAACAAACGAATGAGTGGCACCAGGATCAATTAACACTTTAGCAAAGCGGTGGAAAATAGGGATCGTACCTTCCACCACCTCGGAAGACTCTGGGACCTGATGGGGCTCTAAGGAATAAACCCTAGCTGGAACTTTAGGCTTGGATCCGTCTCCCTTGGCTGGTCCAGTATTAGTCCTCGGCGGTAGTTGACTTCCCTGTCCGTCTTGTTTCAGGACCGGACATGTAGCCAGCTGATGGTCCGCACTTCCACACCGCAGACATTTCCCCAATTTCCTCCAGCAATTGTCCTCGGTGTGGTTTGTCTTTCCACAGTGCCCACAGGGACCACGAGGTGCCAAAGCCGCGCTACTCTGAGCATTTGCCCTCTGTCCTCGCCCAGCTTGGCCACCCCTGAACGGAGTCCCTCTGCCTGATCCAGATTGTCGACCACCACCCGATCCTCGTCCAAACTTCGAGGGAGTGCTCTTCTCACCTTGTCCGGACGTACTCCCAGGAAAACCACGCTTCTTAGCCTGGAAGTTTCGGACCTGCAGCCGTGCACTCTCAACCCGTTGGGCTTTTTCCATTGCCTCACTAAAAGTAGTGATTTGAGCCGCCGCGAGGTCTTTCTGGATCTCGACATTCAAACCCTGAATGAAGCGCCTAACCCGTCGTTGCTCAGTTATGATTAGCTCAGGCGCGAATTTGGACAAGCGGGTAAATTGACTCTCGTACTCCGCCACAGTCTGAGCCCCTTGCCGGAGCCGGATAAACTCGTCCTCCTTCCTCTCCTGGACAAGAGGAGGGAAGAACTTGGCATTAAATTCTCGGATGAAGTTCACCCAAGTCCTCGGTGTCTGCTCTCGTTCCCATTTCTGCCTAATTACGTTCCACCAGGAACGGGCAGCCCCTTCAAGTTGAAACACGGCAAAAGTGACCTGCCGTTCGTCTGGGTAGTGTAGGGCCGCGAAGATATCAACCATTTTCTCAAGCCACTTCTCGGCGACGTCAGGGTCGGGTCCCCCAATAAACTTTGGCGGGGAAAACTTTTGGAAACGTTCTAGAGCTCTATCTTCGCTCTCATTATGATGGCCAGGGTTTCCGGGGTTTCCAGGGTTAGGGTTTGGGTTCTGGCCCTGTTGTTGCACTACTTGTGCAAGTAGGTTGGTCATTTGCTGCATAGCAGCAGCTATTTGAGCATTGGGGTCTATTTGGGGTTCAGGAATTGGGCCAGTAGAAGCTTCCCCAGTTTCTCTAACCGGTGTGGGTTGTCTAATACCGCGCCCACGCCCCCGACCACTCCGAGTACCTTCCATGAGTTCACTCGGTCTAGGCAAAAGTACTAATCCAAAGCAGTAATAAAGCAAGTAAGTAACACATAAACTTGCACATTAACACACAGTTATACGTCGCAAACATGAGCACAAACACACATATATACAAGCCAAACATTTATACAAGCAGTCAGTCAAGTACGGCCAAAGCACGTACGTACACAAAAGATCCACCTGAGGATAGGCCTATCAAAAGAGATTTACACGTAGCTAACTCTACATCCAAAACGGTTAGCTAAGGCTCTATCCCTATCCCTATGTACATTCAAAAACCACCACTATCCAAAAGAGGCCTAAAAGTCAGGGCCTAGTCGGTCGCTGGGGTCTGGGACCCAGGCGATGGGGTAGACTCCTCCCCAGGGTCGGCCTCCGCACACGAAGCCTCATCACTACATTCTTCCAGGCCGTCGTCACATAAATTAAGGATCGCCTCAGCGCGACCCCGGACCTTGCGAGCTCGCTTGAGCTCTCGCTCTCGAGCCTCCTTTAATTGAGCGCAAAGGTCGTCCACTCGATCTTCGGCCTCAAGCATGTCGTATTCTAACTCTTTTATACGCGCCGCTTGCTTATCCTTGGTCGCCCTATCCTGGATAGCATCGACCTCCAGTCGAGCATTCTCTCTTGCCAACCCCTTGCGCTCTTTATCTAGCGCAAAAACGAGGGTGTTCGGGTAGGCATACCTCTCCTTACATGGACACCGTCGAAGACGGTTCGAAGGGCTCCAACGAATGACGGCCCCTCCCGGCCGTATCTGATAGGGGATCACGGGGAGTACTTTACGAGGTCTAGCCCCCGAAGGACTAGCACTAGGGTCACCCTGTTCGGCCATCCTACATCACAAGAACATGTAATCATAAATATAAGCTTAAAGGCCAAAAACAACAATCCTCAAGTCAAACAGTCCTATAACACCCAGGCTAATTCAAACCTAGGCTCTGATACCACCTGTGACAGCCCCACCTTCCCCTAAGGCGAACCAAAGAGGTTAGCGGACTGCCTGCCCAGCTCTCGCCAGGACTAACGGTGCAGTATAAAGCGATCTATCACGTTTGAAACTTATAACGCGCGCAACAAGGCAAAAGGACAAAATATCCCAAAATAAAAGAAACGAACTCCAGAGTCGGCCATGAATAGTAACCGACCCGTCCGAAACCCAACCAAGCATCGAAAAACATATACAACATAACATTAGCCATTTACAAGCCACAACGGCAAGCCAAAACCATTCACTAAGGAAGTACACATTCGATTTGCCTATCAAAAGGAAATGAATCCCGTGATACATTAGGGTTTCACTTCAAGAGCTATACAAAAGACATTTACAAGCTCAGTATGGCAATTGACTATCCAGTCCATTTTCAAAAGCAATTATATTCCTGTAAGGAAAACAAATAACACGGAATGAGCCAAAGCCCAGTGGTATACCACCCAATAAGCAATCAAAGTCATATAAGAATGAACCTTCATTTAAAGTGCGTAAATAAGCAATGAAGCAAAACGGTAAAAGGATACGGTCGGCTCTCAAGAGCCCAATTCCACGCTTGCCATCTTGATCCAATCTCATTGACCCTCCGTCAATGTTAAGAGTACCAAACCGTAGACTTCACTATACTCCCATTCCTTCCACCCAACATACCCCAACCGGGCCCGCACTCCAATTCAGTAGTTTTTGGTAATACTCGAGTTTACCGGAACCAAGGGTCTCATTACCACAAGGTTCCCCAGTACAGTCCCCGTGGCAATTCAATCTTCACGACCAAGCCCTCGCCGGCTCGATCCAATTGACTACCATACGGGGTTGAGCTCAGTAATACAATAAGGTCGTTGGACATCGTCCAAACAACACCAAATCAGTTTCCATAAAATGGAATTCACCAACCAATATATCAAGTTCAGTAATGCAGTAAAACGGTAGCCAATCAGTGACAATATCAAAAGAGGTGAGGGCGGTCAAGTACACCCTCACCTTAATCAATTTCAATATCCAAGTAAGCCATCAAGGCATCACATAACATTTAACAAAGCCACATAGTAACAATTTAGTGAGTGGTATACTCACCAAGTGAGAAAATGGTGTTTCATACACCGTGATCACCAAGACGTCGTGAGCTACCGTCACGCCCTAGAATCACATAACAAATGCAATGAGACTCGATACCGAGCCATAAACAACACTAATTCATAACCCCAATAGGGTTTCATATGCATAAGTAGGCATGATAGCAAACCAGCAATTAATATATGACCTTAACTTAAGCCTTAATAGAAAAACCGTGTTTGATCTTATAATGCGGTAATGGCACAACTCTCACTACAATTATCGGTTGGGGGTGTACGACCCACCATTTCGAAGCTATGAAACAGGGCTACAACAATGTAGAAGGTCACTCAATCCAGTTCCTAGCTTAACTAGGTCGAAAGTGCCAAATACTATACCAGAATTACCAAAACAGGTTTGCAAATCACCAAAAACTGTAATCAGTATATCTCTGTCCATACAAGTCCAATTGCCGAAATTCCAAAGGCATAAGTTAGCTAGGTCATCCAGCTACATTTCATCAGAAGACACCAACTCCAAAATCCAAACCAATTCCAGTCAAAATAGCCAATTACTATCGCAGTTTTCGCATTCTGTCCAAAGCAGAACAGCTACAGTAATTTCGTCATATCTCACTCCACACTAATCCAAATAACCTGAAATTTTGCAGGCACATCAAACTCACCAATACCTACAACTTTCATGTTTTGAGAAAAGTCAAATTCGGCCTCTAACCCTATGATCCAAAACCGGACAGAATTGGGATTTTATGAACCCTAACTTTCCATTTTTCACACCAAAACCAAAATTGATTGCATTTAACTATAATTCACACTCACTAGAGTCATGTCCAACCATTACAATCCATCATACAAGCACCCAACATCAAGATCATATTAAACCAGAAAAATCATCAATAAAATGAAAAACTTCACCAAATCACTTCAAACCAAGAGAAAACCAGAAATTTCAGCACTTCAAGCACTACTAAGCATAATTTAAGCTTCATAGGGTGTAAGAGGGTGTTCAAGCTTCACTTACCAAGAAACAAGAGAGAAGAGGTTGTTGAACACCTTAAACCTTCAACCAAGCTTCAATAAACAACTTACTAGCACTAGAAGGTAAGATTGTATGGAATGGAATTGGATGTAACCAATGTTTTTGGTTGATTTGCAACAAGTAGAAGCTTGAATGGTGAAGAAAGTTTCTTCCTTCCTTGCTCAAGGTGGCCGGCCAACAAGAGAAGAAAAATGGTGATTTTTGTGCATTTTTTTTGATATATAATCCTTTGGTCAAAAAAGTCAAAATTGGGAATAGTAATTCTTAAAAAACTTCCAATGAGGAGGTGACACTTGTCACCTCCATAAATGCATTCTTATCTTTCTTTCCTCTCTCACATCAATCACTTCACACATTCTACTTATCACTTAACACCCGATAAATTTTAAACAGTATCCGAAACTTAACCTTATTGGCCGAATTTTTCCGAACTTTTCGCACTAGTGGGTCCCACGTCCACTATTCACTCTTAATTTTCTAAAATTCTCCAATGCTAGAAAAATCATCTTAAAACTATAATTGCTCATAAAATCCACTAAGAAAATATTTCCAAGCCAGAAAATGCAGAAAACATGCAATTAAGGGGAAAATAAACCCTAGGATAATAATTAGGGTTTTACGGGTTCTCACAGGACATCCCTTGCCAATTGATTAGAACATTTTCAATAGAAATACAGCAAGTGACGAAAGCCAGGACTTTGGTCTTTTGTAATGGGGTCAGGTGGGGTGTTTTCAAGAAAGTTGAGGCTTGAAAGCAAATTTTTGATGAGATGTGTGAAATAACCTGAGATTGCATCATTTTGAAATTATCTCCCCTTTTTTTTGAACGAAACCGAGGGAAATTTGCTCCAGTTTGATTGGATTTTTCTCTCTTTGCATTTTTCATTGCATTTCCTCTATTTTTGCATTTTTCTTTAAAAACTAAATTTGCCCCAGTGTGAGGTTTTTCTTTCTCTCTTTTTTTCCTTTCCTTTTGATCATCTCTCTTTCAAAATAAATTTGCCCCAGTGTGAGGTTTTTCTTTCTCTATTTTTTTCCTTTCCTTTTGATCATCTCTCTTTCAAAATAAATTTGCCCAGTGTGGGGTTTTCCTTCTTCTTTTTCCTCTTGATCATCTCTCTTCTCAAAATAATTTTTTCCCCAGTGTGGGGTTTGCAATTCTCAGGGGCTGTCAAACGAAAATTATTGTTCTGATAGCTCAAAGGGGATGACTAGGGATGAAATGTTTTGATTGGAAAGGAAGATGGCCTGACTTTTGTCTCGTCGCTTGCATGATTTCCAAAAGAAATTTGCATAATAAAAAATAAAGAACTTCTTACACATGTCTGAGTTGATAGGTTGAGGGAATGTCTACCCATCCATCTTTACCAAAATAAGTGCCCCGCGAGGTAATACTTTTTGAACATCGAATGGCCCTTGCCAATTTGGAGCAAATTTGCCTTTGGCTTCATCTTGCATTGGAAAAATTTGCTTTAGCACTTTGTCCCCTTCTTCAAAGGATTGCCGGTGGACCTTTCTTGTTGTAGGCCCGGGCCATGCATTTCTGATAACATTGGCCATATCATTCAGACGCTTTTCATCAATCAAGGCCAATTGTTCATGACACTGCTTTAACCGATCAGCTTCTTTCAACTTGGCTCCCATTAGAATACGCAATGAAGGGATTTCTTAATGAAGGACTTTCTTAATGAAGGGATTTTTCAATGAAGAGCTTTCTCAATGAAGAGATTTTTCCAATGTATGGCTTTCTTAATGAAGGGATTTTTCAGTGAAGGGATTTCTTAATGAAGGGATTTTTCAATGTATGGCTTTCTCAATGAAGAGACTTTTCAATGAAGGGATTTCTGAATGAAGGGATTTTTCAATGTATGGCTTTCTCAATGAAGAGACTTTTCAATGAAGGGATTTGTTAATGAAGGGATATTTCAATGTATGGCATCATCGGATTCCAGAACAGTGATATTCAAAGGGTCAAATAATTTCATAAAGGGTCAAATAATTTCATCTTTGGCCATCTAAAAGAGTTAGAAAATTTAGGACAATAATCAATCAACAAAATGGTATGAAAAGATGTAACTATGCACTCTATTGAAAAACATGGGAACTTGATAAATGCAAAAATTGTTTTTAGCAAAAACTTGATCGAGCTTGATAAAACTATTTACACCAAACAGTGACAATTTTCATGAATTTTTAGCAAATGACAATCCCCAGATTCACCGAAATTCCATTCGAGAGGGAAGATACTCGGCAATCCAATTGTGCAAACCTCCTTCAGGATTTTCAAATTTCTTCATTGGGGGTGGATGCCTCAAAGGCGTCTTTGTGTTCGGGAAAGGGATTTGTACTTATGCTCGGTCCTTGTTCACCCTTTTTCCTTAGCACTATTTCCCCTGCCTCGATCATGTCTTGAATTTTATGTTTGAGGAGCACTATTTCCTTAGCACTATTTCCCCTGCATTCGAGAGGGAAGATACTCGGCAATCCAATTGTGCAAACATCCTTTAGGATTTTCAAATTTCTTCATTGGGGGTGGATGCCTCAAAGGCGTCTTTGTGTTCGGGAAAGGGATTTGTACTTATGCTCGGTCCTTGTTCACCCTTTTTCCTTAGCACTATTTCCCCTGCCTCGATCATGTCTTGAATTTTATGTTTGAGGAGTCGACAATCGGCAGTGGCGTGACCAGGTGCCCCTGAATGATAAGCACAAATAGCCTGTGGATTGTATCCAGCAGGTGTGCCATAAGGGTAAGTTGGATGGGGAATCACACCTATTTTACCGGCAGACTTTAATTGCTCATACAACTGGTCCAAAGGCCTGCCTAGATTGGTGAATGTTCGGGTACGGCTTTGATTGTAGGTTTCAGTGGGTTGGGGAGAGTTATAGGTGGGTCTGTTTGGTGGGGAAAATCTCTGGTTGTAAGGAGGACGAGGACGAGTTTGTTGAAAATTTGGTTGGGATATTTGGAAAGGGGTTGTAGGCGGGTTGACGTAATTTGGGCGAGGTCGGGGGTGGGTGATATTAGTGTTGTAGACAGGGTGAGAACTTGGATAGCAAGGATAAGGTGGTGAATATGTTGGGCCGTGTTGAAATCTGGGTCTCGGTGTAGGGTTACGGTTCCAAATAAAGGCAGCTTTCCCCTCTTCCTTTTTAAATTGGATCTTTTTTCCACTGCTCCCTTGTCCTTGCAGAGTATCCAATTGCGATTTGAGGGCAGAGACATTAACGATCTTCCCAACTGTTACGAAATCATCGTATTCTTCGAGCTTATTGACAATAGCGGCAAACGAGCATCTAGTCATGCGGAAAATTTCCTCAAAGTACAGAGGATCATGCGCCTTAATGAAGGTGCGGAAATTTCGTCCTCAGTCATTGGTGGCTCGACTTTTGCAGCTATTTTCCTCCACCTCTTGGCATAAGTTTTGTGGTCCTCAGATGGTCTCCTCTTTGTTCCTTCTAGTGTGGTTCGTGTCGGAGCCAGCTCACAGTTGTACTCGTACTGCCTCACAAAAGCATTGGACAAGTCAAGCCAGGTCTTTACTTCATCGGGTTTTAAGTTGGAATACCAATCGAGTGCATCCCCCTCCAAACTTTCTGGGAACAGCCTTAGAGGTAGATTCTAGTCATCTATGGGCCTTCCCAACTTGTTAGCAAACAGACGGAGGTGCGTTTTGGGATTGCCAGTTCCGTCGTACTTGTTAAACTTTGGGGTCTTGAACCCTACAGGCAATTGCACATTTGGGAAGAGACAAAGTTCATCATAGTCCAGCACTCCTTGCTTGTTTAACCCTTGACTTTTCCTCATAAATTCGTCGAAACGGTCTAGGCGCTTGAGCAATTTCATATCAACAGGAGCAGAAGATTCTCCTATCTCTGGTTTAGCTTGGACAGTATGGTCTGGTAGTAAGGGCTCTGCAGCGGTGTGATAAAAAGTATACTGCTCGGGAAGTATATTTGAAGTGACTTGGGGTGGTGGAAATTGCGTGTGAATAGGAAGAAATGAAGGATTAGGAGGGTAAGTATATGTCAAATTCACGGTGGTATAGGTGAAAGTTTCTTCGGGTGGAATAACGAAAGATGGAGTAAAGGTGGTTTGAGGCGGGGGTATGACAAAGGGTTCTGGCTCAGGCTATCTGACGGGTGGAGGTTCGGGTTGAACTCCGCCGCTAATAAGTTGATCAATCAATTTCCTCTGGGCCGCCTTCTCGGTGGTCATTTCGCTGAACTCAGCAAGCATCTCGGTTAACTGGACCCCCAAATTTGTAGTCTCAGGTTGAGCTGCAGTAGCGGATCTATCCGACGGTTCGAGCTGTGAACTCATGTTTACACGATTCCCCCGGGCTCGACTACGGGATCACGTTATGATGGGGCTTCGACGAGAAGCTATGTTTAAATATTACCTGAGAATTTTTGAAAGATTGCCTTTAGATTTAGCCATCGCTTAGGTATTCCAATAAAAATAAAGAAAAGGAAAAGAAAAAGACGAGAGTTAGTAAATATCCAAAAAATTCGGATGCATGTCCTATGGGGGAACCCTTTTTGTGCCAAGGGTAGGCCTAACATGATGTAATCCTCTGAGGTAGGCACTATACCATACCTGATGGATCCGATCAACTTAGTAACATTTGATTTGAGAAGCAATTTGAAAATTTTGGGCCAATTGAATAGTGGGAGACCTTTTAACAAAATGAGGACAAATCCAAACGAATGAATGGTTTTGGTTGGCCCAGGAATTTGTACAAATCATTTGTTATTGGGGAGATTGCAATTTCTTACATGGATCGAAATCCTAATCTATCCAAAAGGAATGAATGCGATGAGCGATTTTCTCAAAAAAAAAAACAAATAGCCATCCCAATTCTTGACATCAAAACCCCTAAGTTGTCAAATGGATCAGATGAAATTGATGAACTTTGTTGGATCGCCCTAAAAAAAATGGATACACTTGGTCAAATAGATTGAATAAAATTAACGATTTATTCAAAAAATGACTAGATTACCTTAAAAGGGTAAACTGGTCAAATAAATTGAATGAAATTTGATAACTTATTCGAAATTGACCGGATCGTCCTAAAAGGGTAAATTGGTCAAATGAACGAAAATGATGATTTATTCAAAAATTGACCGAATTGTCCTAAAAATGACCAAATAGATTGGATGAATTTGATGGATAATTTGATCAAATGAATTGAATGAAAATGATGGTTTATTGAATTGTCTATCTATTGGTAGTTTCAAAAATTCATTGCGGTACATTAATCTATGAGCCTTCAAAAATCAAGATTTGGCCTCGATATATTTATCGTCTCAACAATGAGGGATCGTTTGTAAATTTCTTCAAATTAATGTCCTTTACGCAAGGGAATTTTGCCAAATATGTTAAAATGGCCAAAAGATGATTGTTAGATGCCCATATCCTAATGTGCTAAAATTGCTTTGCCGTCTTCGAAAAGATCAGATCCTACCTTACCTCGTGCGCTACCCCTTCGGACAGTACAAGAAATATAACCGTGCAAGTCTCATTGGATTAAGTATCCGAGACACGAGGTGGTTTATTCCTATAACGGGATTCCCTAAATGGCATTCCCTCTAAGGGTTTATGCATGATGCCATTTTATCAAAGCGAGTAAGTATACAGTACACAAATGAAACGTGACCTAAAGGGACCTCTTTTTGTATGCTGGGGTGAGCCTAAAATGGAATATATTCATGCTGCAAATGCAAAGCGTTGAATTTAAACGTGTCACATCAAATGGGTAGGCTCCTAGAGAGTACCATGCCAGGACTCTTATTTTCTAGGGCTTATGAATGCAATGGAGACAAAAATCAAGAAAAGTTAGTTCAATCAGATAAATACACATAACACATTGTAGCAAGGCAATACAAAGAGAGAAAGCAATAAAAGGAAAAGAGGGGTTGGATCCCTCTCCTCGTGAATAGTGTCCCTAATAGGGTAAGGCGGACTCTACCCTAGGTAAACTATCATGGATGCATGAGGTATTGGCTCACTAATGCATCTAGACTCGATAGGTTTTTAGGTCCCCGAGCCTTCAGACTTGGAAACCAAAGGTCATCAATCCCAAGGTTCTTTGTCGGTGGCTCGAGCGATTCCCCAGACATTGCTACGCACACATCGTGTCACGGCTACATGTCATGGGTGAATCTATCAAAATCCTCAACCTTCGACTAAAAGCTAAAGGTTATCAACCCAAAGCTTAAAATGGAAGATTGAGTGACCCCTCGGATCATGCTACGCACACATCGTGTCGCGATCACACGTCCAAGTGGGTCGCCTAATCCTAATAAGGAGAAGTGGCGTGACAAGCCACTAAAGAAAAATAAATGAGGAACAAAAATAAAACATACTCACGTATGCTAGTGCTTCGTTTGGAGGGGAGGGATCAAGAACCAACGTGAGGCTCTAGGGTAAAACCCCCCACCCAAATGCAATGCAAAGCACGGGATCACATAAACCATCCATCCATCAAATCAATCGTACGCAAATAAGCGAGGGAGTGAGTTGATACGTGTGAAAATGCAAAAATCCTAAAAAAGGAAAAAATGCAATCCTAAACATCCAAATGTAATATATAAGAAGGTTAAAAGAAGAAAAGAAGAAAAGAATCGACTAAATCAAATGCTTGGACTCTTTAAGTCCCCAGTGGAGTCGCTAGCTGTCGCGTCCCATTTTTTTTTAAAAATAAATAATAAAAGACGAGTTTAGAAAAATGGCTTTTGATTCAATTTTTGATTGAAAAAATGAATTTTTGATTTGAAAAGAAAATGGAAAAACATGGGTCTAAATGGGACTTGAAAATGCGACGATTTGACCCAAAATAATAGTTTAAAAAAGGGTTTTTGATTGGAAAAATCGGAGTCGCCACTTGATATAGAGTTAAGGTGTACCAAGTCACCTAAAATGAATTTTAAAGAAAAAAAGTAGAAAACCCTTTTTAAACGATCCCAAGTCTACGAAAATCAGAGAAAAAGATTCGGGAGTCACATTTGAAGAAAGGGAAGGCAAGGATAAGAATCCAAGGCACCCTTTCAACCTAGCCAAGGCTAGTTGCGCGATTTAGTCAAGAATTTTCTTATTTTAACCAAAAGATTTATCACATTCGGATGTACTAAATGAATGCAAACCCTAGACCTAAGAGGGTATCGAGGGGTCAAAATATCTCTTCGAATTTTAATTGATGCAAATCGCATTACTTGCGATGCCCAAAGTGATTATTTCGAAGAAGTCACGAGTTGTGCAAAAATATGAGACTCAAAGAGAAAATACGAAAATAAAAGTATGTACAAATATACATGACCTAAAGGGATGCATCATAACAGGTACGGGGGACTAATGTTCATGACTCAATTTTCCCTTTAATAGAGGGAATACGAGCGTGCTAAGGCTAGAAAGCCAAACTCGTCCATATCCCATATTCAAGGGGTTATCCCTAATCTAATTAAACAAATGTACTATCCTAATTCTAATTCTTAAATGAAATGCAAATCTAATGTTATGTATCACACATAGGGGTAAGGAATATACATATAAGGGAAAATATAGGATAGGGGCTATACGTATAAGGGGAATATCATACAAAATGATAAAAGATCCTAGAAAGTGAAAAATATGCATGAGATGACGTGATTTTATTATACAATCATGATCTAACACGCGAAGGGCTCCTAAGGGTCTAGCGTTGCATTAGCCCATATTTCTACTTTCTTACTAGCGTTGGACTAGTGAGAAATCGAACAAAGAAACCACAACTAGCGTTGGACTAGTGTGGTATCGAGAAATGGATCACAACTAGCGTTAGACTAGTGTGATAACGTCACACATTAATTATAATATCATAAAAACATAATAAAACGAGTAAACACATAATATCACATAAACACATAACACATAATCATGATATCTAGATGCAAGACCCTAAGAAAGCGGTAACACATAGCACGTAAGCATGCAAACCACACAAGCAAAAAGAAAGCAAATAAAACCCTAGCTATTACATTTGAGGGGGCCCTACTACAATCTAACGGGGGGAAATGAAAATAAATAAAATAAACCTAACTATTACAACTTGGCATTTAAACGCCTTTTAAATAATCAAAATGAACTAAATAAATATACGAAATTAAGACGACTAAAGCGAATAAATAAATAAATAAAATGAAAACATTCAAAAGGCATGCAATTAAACACATAAATCACATAAGTACACATAGGGTCAAATAAAGTTGAAATAAGGGATAGAGTGTACCTCCCTTGAGTGGGGACCGTAATGGAGTGAAATCACTTATTTACCCTCCAAAATAATAAAAGGGTCAAGGCATCACTTTAATCAAGAAATAATCACATGAAATAGGAATAAGCATGAAGTTGAATCAATCAAAGGCACTTAAAAGAAGGCAAACAACCCATGTCTAAGAAATTTAAACGAGTAGAGACTTGCTTGTAAAAAAAATGAATGAAGTTCGAGGGGTCAATTTATTACATACCAGGGGTCTAAAAGGAAAGAAATTAAAATTAATGGCTTTAAGATGAAAACTACCAATCAAATGACAAAACTCACGAACATAAATGAAAAACTATCTGCCATGATTAAACCACAAAATGCCAAAATTCCAAAAGAGTCAAATTAACTATAAATCTAGAAAAAAGTTCTTAAAATCTCCAAATTCATCCTAAAATCCATGAAAAATATGTCTGTAAATCATAGGAAATCATATCAAAGAAAATTGACATGTTAGAGGACACGATTGATTAGTTTTCCTAATTCTCTAGGCCAAAGTAGCATTATGGGAAACTTGGGGGGCTTAGGGTGTAAAATTCAGAATTATTTCATGCATGTTCATGCAACCCACGAAGAAATGAGCTTCTGCAACAAAGAAGTTTATGATGAAGCTTTTCTGCAATTTCAGCCGCGGCCTTCTTCTCATGTCACCATCTCAAGCAATCAACATTTCAATCACTTTCACCATCTCTAATAACTAATACAACACAATCACTAAGCATTCATCTCATTTTCACCATGAAAGCCTTATATTTGCGCACAAACATTAGGCAAATTAGATTCAAAGAAAAACTTCTGCAACTTTTCATCTATAAACCACAACAGCGGCAACCACATTCAACATCAAAAACACCATTTGATCTTATGTTCATAGGACATAAATGGAGCCCTTTCGTGTAACTCTAATATAAGCCAACAAGGTAATGAAATGAGCAAGGATTTCACAGCAAAAAATTAGTGACCAAAACCCCCTTGGAAGGATTGTCGTGAGCGGGAAACAGCCAAGAAATGAATACAGCGGCTTTTTACTTCTTTCTACTTCAATTTAGTCATGTTTACATGCAAGAACTCAAACCACCCCTACTAATCTAACCACCAAACCAAAATGCCAAGCTTCCACTCATTGAAAAAGCTGAAGCAACCTCAAACTCATGACTATCTAACAGAGCAAGCCCAAGCTAATGACCCTTATAATTTCCTATCAAGAAAAAAATTTCAGCGATCGACCTTGTTAAACTCATAATACAAGCTATGGAAAACAAGTTTTTGAGCAATCAACAGGACTCCACCGAAACACAAGAAAACAGCTACTGGAGCAAATAAACAAACAGGAAAAAAGAAAATGGAGACAGCATAACAAAAGGCAGCAGGCATAAAATGCAGCAAAGCAATATATGGACTTGCAACAATTTCATTCGACCAGAAACTTCCTCAATAGCATTGTTAACAACACAAATGCATATACCAACCCCCAACAAATCCAATAATGCTACTCCATACGAAAAAAATGAAAAAAACGGCATAGATGCCAAGCAATAACTTAACAACAGAGAAATATCTGTTGCTGCAATTTTCTGCTGCCAGCTTATAGCTCATACCCACGCAGATTTTGTTATACAAAAAATCGAGTAGGACCTATCAACCAAGTTCACATGAACCCCACATTTTTATTCCCCAAATTCGAGTCAGACCTACGAAAACAGAAAATGAAATACTGCAAGGGACAGCTGAGGTTGGCTTTTTTGATAAAAAATAGATTTTAGAAACCGAAAGGGATAAGAACGGAAAGAACCAGTAGTCATCTTGGAAGCAAAAACAGAACTAGCAGACAGCAAAGGGGTGCAATCAAACAATTAAAGAAACAGGTTTTAACTATAAGAGATGAGGACATCACCTTAATCACGAAATGAGCCGGGGGATGACCCAGAAAAAAAAGGCTCGGACGGTTCTGCTAGACCTTCGAAGGAACGTCAATAGAAAACGATGATGAGGATCAGTCACCTTCTTGCAACCCTAACCCAAGCTCTTTTTCCACCTCGCCCGTAGCTTCTTTTTGCCCAGAAAACCCCTTCTTGTTGCTTGGTTTCTTTCCTAAAACCCTAGCCACCGTTGCTCTCCTACTCTCCTCCTCGGTCACTCTAGATTCCCCTAAAGCCTCTCTTTGGCCGTCACCTCCTTCCAGTTCTCTACTGCCCAAGACCCTTGCTTCCCTTTTTGTGACAGCCCCACCTTCCCCTAAGGCGTACCAAAGGGGTTAGCGGACTGCCTACCCAGCTCTCGCCAGGTCTACGGAATCAAATTATTTAAAACCCTACAACCGCGCACCGGAATCCAAAGAAAACAAGCAATTGGAGACCACTAAGCCAAAATAAAACTTACCAAACCATACGGACACCAGAAGTGTTCATCCAGCCAAGTAAAAGTACCATCTCAACAAGTACACTTAATTTACATGGTTAATTTCTTTAATAAATGCAAACACTGAAAGGTTTGAAAGTTTCACAAGCAATATAAGTCGGAATATTCACGAGGGATCAAAGTACAATTAGGGTTTCAACTACAGAGGTGCTATACAAAAGAATAACTAGAGCTCTCTCTACTTCTTTCTTCAAAATCATGGTTCAAAAGTAGTGTTCCCTGTAAGGAAAACAAAAATAACGGGATGGGGTGAGCTAGAAGCTCAATGAGGTACCAAAATTATAAACAGTAGAAATCATGAGAAATCACTTTTAAGGCACTTATTACATCAAATACGAGAAATAAATGAACACCACAATATGAAGGATACGGGTGGCTCTCAGGAGCCAAATTCCCATTTGCTTCACCGAAACTTGATCGAAATAATAGTTGACACTCCGTCAACGTTAAAGAAGTAACCAATACCGTAGACTCCACTTTCTCCGATTCCTTCCACCTCACATACCCCTACCGGGCCCGAAATCCAATCAGTTCAGAAATGGTAATACTCGAGTATACCGGAATCAAGGGTCTCAATACCCAAAGATCTCAAAACAGACTACCGTGGTTCGTTATCTAATCGACCAGGCCCTTGCCGGCCCGACTCGAGTAACTGGCCACAGGTGTTGAGCTCAGAGGTCACAGAAAGGTCGTTGGATACCAGCTTCCAAACGACATCAGAACAAATACAGATAACAGATTCAGATTCGCACCAAAATTTGGCATATGAACAGACAAGAGAACGAGTGTGATAAAGTACACCCTCGTCTCAATCAAAACAAACAGATAGTTCAGTAATTCATATCACAGATTGCATGTACAGAAACCGAGTTAAACAACAAGTGAGGGGAGTGGTACACTCACAGGTCAAATAGGGATAACTTCAAAAGTTTCCTTCCCAAGTGCGGCTTTAATCGTCGGTACCTCCTAGAACAATCAAGGCAAACACTTAAGACTCGACTTCAAGACCTACAAGACCTAGTATGGAATTCACAAGTGAGACTCGGTTACGAGCCATATACCTAGTCAAAAGAACCATTAATGCAAAGTAAAGAGGTGACCTCGGAGTGAAAAGGTAACAATTAGTCTTAAAGGCATGAACAACCTCAAAACTCTACCTACAGTGATTGACCAACTCCAAATTTGAAGTAGAAAATGAAAGTAAGGTCACTACTAGGAAAACAGGATTTTCCAGTTTCGCGCAATCCTATATGAAAAATCATATCTCAAGTTTTGTAAGTCCAACATTAATAAAAGTTATACCGTTGGAAAATACATTCAAAGGGCTGTAACTTTCCAGAAAATACTCTTGTAAGATTCGAAACGCAAGTCAGTCGAATTCGAGTCGCAAGTTGCTGCTTTATCCAGTGGAAGACAGAACAGGTACAATATTTCAGTCAACTTTGAAAAATCACCATAAATTGGACAAACAGAAAAAGGGTCTGAAATTTACACATTTTATAACCCTATGAATCTAGTTTAAAACGCAACAAACGGAACTCAATTCTGACATTTCTACATCAAGATATAACAAATCTTCCGAGACTGCGCAGAAGCTCTTGCGAACATTTGGCCAGCACTTCCCCTTGTCTTTCTTTACTTTTCCAACCAAACCTCAACACCCAATCACAAACTATCAAACACCTTTAATTAGAGCCACAATACCCTTCAAAACAACCAAATGGTAGCTCAACAAAGAAACCCTAGAAAAGCCCCAATTATAAACCCTAAAACCAAAAGATAGTTTTGACGTCGTTTAGCGGAACGGACACAACTGGGGCTACACTTATTGGATTGGGGTGAAATTTACACCGTTTCGAAGCTAAGAAAAAGGGTTACAATGTTGAAGAAGGCCACTCAATCCAGTTTGCAATGTATCTAGGTCAAATTTACCAAAACAACCCCAGATTTTCCAATTCAAAATTTACTGTGGCAGTCCTGATTCATTCAGTCATATCTCAGCATATACAACTCCAATTCAAGTGATTACAAATCCATTTGAAATATAAGATACAAGGCTATAAATCTTAAGAAGACATCGACAACCAAATCAATAGAATTCCTGGTCAAAACAACCAATTACAGAAGCTGATTAGCATGTTCGGGTAGAAACAGGGCAGCAGGGGTATTTCGGTCTTTTCATAGGCTACGTTACTCCGATTGAGGTGAAATTTTTCAGGCTATTATAAAACATCATTCTCTAAAACTTTCATGTTTTAACCCAAGGCTAATTCGGCCTCTAACTATGAGGAACAGTACCGGGCAGAATGGGTTGCATTGAAACCCTAGTTTCCGAAATTTCCGTTCAATGCGGAAATTTTTCGCAAATGGATACCATTTACACACCAAGGCTTCATTCTAAGCCATTCCCAACCATCATACATGGCCACACAATATGAATCATATGAAAACAGAAAAATCCCAAATAAATATAAAACTTCACCAATTTCAACCAAAAGTCACAAAATAACACCTAAAACCATCTATTTAACTCACATAAGCCATCAATTGAACATTAACAAGATTAAAGGAAAGGTTCCTTGGTCACTTACCTTGCAAACGCAAGAAAAGAAGCAACTTGGTACCTTAGCCTTCCAAACCACTTCACTACCAACCTTAATCCCACTAAGAGAGAGGTTTTCATGGAGTAAATCAAGATTCTAACGGTTGATTTGTGAGATTGAGCAAGAAATAGAAGGAAGAAATTGATAGCTTTTCTTTCTTTTGCTCTCCAAGAAATTCGGCCAAGAGAGGGGAAAATAAGAGGATTTTTGGCCAATTTTTGGTATTTATTTGGTAAAGGTGATAAGATGGTCTTATGGTCAAAATGTAAGAATTAACCAACAAGTGACACTTGTCACTTCAATTAATACATGGTTATCCTTTTGTCCTCTCACACCAATCCATTTAGTAGCCTCTAGTTATTTCATAACACCTGCGAAATTAATCTCGGTATACGAAACGTAACCTAATTGGCCCAATTTTACCGAACTTTCCGCACTAGTGGGTCCCACTGTGACAGCCCCACCTCTCCTTAGGGCGAACCCTAGGGTATCAGCGGACTGTCTGCCCAGCTCTCGTCGGGGCTCAGTCGTTCAAAGTACTAATAACACCGATGAAACGGACGAGATATCTTCCAAGTAAGGGAATAAAACCCTGATTGAAACATAATCATTAATCCAACATTCAAGCTTAGTATTTAGATAGCTAACTGTCTACTACCACTCCATACTCACAATTACATAGCATAAGTCGAACTTACGGATACGAGCTTACCGGTCTGCTTAAACAAAAGTTACAACCTCAAAGCACAAGTACAAGCAAAATAAAGCTAAGAAAGCTCTTGATCAAGTCCCTTCCCGATCTGTTAAGGAAAACAAAGGGAATGGGGTGAGCTAAAGCCCAGTGAGGTTCCAAATAAAGCAAGTAAACACATAGCCATATAAGGTCACAAAATAACCAAATAAACACTGTACAGTAGAATAATAGTTTAATCACAGTTCAATTCAAGGATATGGGTGGCTTTCAAAAGCCAAAGATCCCCTGGAGCTTGATCATAATTGTCTTCTGTTGACACTCCGTCAACACTTGTAAGCACAGTATAAAATGGTCCGTAGAACACCACTTTCACCAGTCTCCGTCCACTAAATCAACCCCCTACCGGGCCCGCACTCCATAAATAGTAGTTTGGTAATACTCGAGTATACCAGTTTCAGTTTACAGTAAACAGTCCTCAAGGTTTATCGGCCTTCTCGACCAAGCCCTTGCTGGCTCAATACGACCGACTCACCTATGAGGTTGGGTACCCAAACAGTAACAGTAGTTGATGGAATATCATCCAAGCAACTTAAGCATAGTCATGTATAGCAATATCTCATTTCATGTTAACTTATTCAGTAAGTGGAGCCTCAGTGGAAAAATAAGGAAGGTCAAATGCGATAAAGTACACACTCGCCTCGATTTTAAATAAAACAGTGTTTGGCTCAAACAATAGCAAATCAACGATTCCAAGTATGCAAGTATTCCACATAACATGTAGCAAGTAGTGGAACACTCACCTATCAATCAAAAGTAGAAATTGACGTCAAACGTCTCAGTTACGATCACCTTCGTTGCCCAAACCTAGGTCAACGAGCGAAACCATTAACAATTGGATTCGTTCCTTACTAAAGTATAGGTTCATTAAGAGAACAAGTGAGTAGCCTAAGCTACTTAATCTATCATGCAAATGAGGTCCAAACCATGGGAAAAGTTGATAAGAAAACAAATTTGGTATGTACATGAAAGTTCGGCAAAAGAAGAGTTTCACCGAAGCTCAAAAGTTTCATTACGGTTAAACTGTCTCGCCCGACCAGCCTCGGGAAAACGGTCATTGCTCATTGTGGAAAAATCGTAATTAGGTTCTGTCAGTGGCGTTGGAAACTAGGTTCACAAAGATATATTTGTCTAGAAGAAACCATTTCCAAAAATCCAACGTAAGTGGTTCAAAATTAAGAAACCAAAAGAAATTTCTGGGCTGTCTCGGGTGAACAGTACCGCACGGACAGCCAACTTTCAAGACTCGCCACGAATCGTTCGGGTCAAACCAGAAAATGAGCTTGGTACCATTTTAAAACTCTAAGAATCTATTTTCAAATGCCACAAACGGCACTCAAATCTGATCACCGAGTAAAATGTTATGACCTTCACAATACTGCTGGTCAGTAACTTTCTGGACCCAGTCCAGTTTTGCTCCTTGGCTTATAACTCATAACTGATGCAATCAAATTGGCTAATTTTTTGTAGACAACCTCCACACATATAACCCAACATATATCAGTCACATTTGTAGCCAAAATATGCATGAAAACATCAAGGAAAAACAGGGCAGTAAGTTATGGGAAATTTCGGCCAGCCCTCTTCCAAAAATTTCTAACTTTCATCCTTCTTGATATTTTCACTCCTTGCACCTAACAAGTGTTAGATCTAACCAAATATGGGTTTAAATCATATTAATACCTCATAAACACACATGAACAAGGGTTAGACATTTCATCAAACACTTGGTATGCACACTTACTACTTGTTTAGTTCAAGAGTTTTAACCACAATTTCTAGTTTAGGGCAACCTCTAGTTTGCCCTCAAGGCGTTAAGTACTTCATATAACACAATAGAACCAAAGATTAAGGATCACACACCTCATAAATAACCATGACCAAAGTGCAAACATTTCATCAAACACTTGGTAGGCATGCCACATAACTCAACTACTCTTTGGTTTATTCCAAGAGATTACTCCAAATCTCAATCAAACAACTTGTAGTTTGCCATTAACACTTTGATGCACATGATATATTACCATAAAACTACCATTTAAAGTGTACTTACCTTTCTTGTAAGATGCTTGAGCCACCAAATCAATCCACCAAAAGTGAGAACTTCAAGCTTGAATCAAGCACTAGATTGGAGGAAAAGTGAGAACTTCCATGAACTCTTTCTCTTTTGATTTTTGCTCAAGTTTAAGCTAGGGTTAGAAAGCAAGATGTTGGAGCTCTCTCTCTCTTCCTTGCTAAGCCCTAAGAAATTCGGCCATAAGGAGAAGAAAATGGCCAAGTCCAACTTAAATTGGTCTCTTAACCCTTAACCAACAAAATGCTTGGCTAGGATTTTGCCACACGGTCACTTCTTGTCCACAACTTCTATTAATCCTTTGACTAATTATGTTTCAACCCTTCCAAATGTGCCAATACCTATTTAACACCACTAATATCTCACATAAAGTCCCTACCACAAATAAAAACCACTTGGTACAATGTATGTGGTGAAAAATGAAACTAACTCAACAAAATTGTTTTAGTTGAAGTGAAAGGATATGAAACGTAATGCATGAAAATTGTTTTTAATACATGTAGAATGCTATGCAAGGGCATATTATAAGTGGTGAAATAGTTAAAACTAACTCAAGAAAAACGTTTTAAATTTCTTAGAGTATACGATAACACATAGGGGATACAATGCTAGGGCTTATAATCCGTGGTTTCATTTTTAGAATAAGGCATGTAGTTTAGAAAAATTGCATTTTAAAGTGAGGGTTCTCACACCCACATTCGATATACACTCTTAAAACCTCATGAACTAATTTATATTAGAAAAATTATTTTAAAAACCCTATTTGCTCATACCAATTATCCAGAAAATTTTTCTAATAAAGAAAAGGGTATAAAAGGCGTACAATTAAATAAAATAAAGCCTAGAAAATCGGAAAATTTACGGGTTCTCACACTTTTCCTTTTCCAGTTTTCTCTCCTCTCCCTGTCAAGCCCAGCTCTCTGATTCCTTTCTTTACCCCCAGCCGCTAACCTCTCTTCACTCTCTATCTTTCAACTGTCATCCCAATCCCTTTTTTTGCTTTTTCCTCCGTTGTTTCTACTCAGCCCCCCCCAGCCGCCGACTCCTCTTTCTCTTGCTTTTATAGGCACCGAATATCCCTAGAACCTAGGATCAATGGTGCATGTTTTTCTGCATTTTTTGGTGATTATTAAGCCATTAGATGGCTTTTTGTACTGAGATTCCTTGATGATTCGGATGGTCAGGTGACCAGAAATTTGAGCAAGAAATAAAATGAGCGGAACCGGGCTCTCTTTCTCTCCTTTTTCTTTTCTGTACTTGATTTTTGTTTTTCCTTTCCTTTTCTAATTTTCTTTTCTTTGCAATAACTCAGTTAATTAATAAAATGGAAATAAAACAAAATAAACAAAAATAACAATTTAAATAAAATCGAATGAAATGATCAAAACTAGGAATAAAAGATAAAAACAAAATGCTAACATTTTTTTTTGATTTTTTTTTTGTGTTTGATTGATGATTTTCCTTTTTTCAGTGGATTAATTAATAAAAACAAAAACAATTTTCTTAACAAAAATGAGAATGAGATAAACTAAGCAAGAAATAATAATAAATAAATAAATAAACAAAAATCACCTAGAATAAATAAAAAGAAAGGCTAAAATTTTGGTGTCTACAGTTTGGATGGTATATGGTGTATATAGGCTTGTATAGGAGGTAGTAGTAGTGGTTTTAAGCTAAAAATGTGAAGTTACACCTTGAATACCTTAAATTCCAGAATTGAGATTCTTCATTGCTCTGGTTTGCCCTGTTCTGTTTGACCATGATGGATGCCAAATTAGGCTTAGCACAAAACATAAAAGTTGTAGGAAATGATGTTTTATATCTGCCTGTAAAATTTCACTGTAGCACGTGAAATGACAAAAATACCCTTGACTGCCATAGGTAGAGTTCTGTGGACGGTTTTGACAGTTCACCAATCTGACCGCGTTTGTTCACCCTGATCCGTACTAAATTAGCATTTGACCAAAACACAGAAGTTGCAGTTAACTAGCCTGATTGTGAGATTCTGGTTCTGTAATTTGAAATTTTGACCTGGATACACTACGAACTAGACTGAGTGGTTTTCATCAAAGTTGCAGCCCTTTATCTTAGCTTCGAAACGGAATAAATTTCACACCAATCTGATAAGTGTAGTTTCAGTTGTGGCCGATACGCTAGGAGACGTCGAATCTATTTTTTGTTTAATGACTTACATCTCATTTCCGGACATTTTGTTTCTAGCTTGATTTTGTACTTGTATGACGTTAAGCCTATTGAATGGCTATTGAAATGAGATTATTTTGTGTGTGACTTTGAGACTGATTGAGGAAAAGAATGAAGCCATAAATGGCTGGAAAATAGGTAAATACAAAGGGCGTGCTGCCCAAATTTACGTTCGAGGGCTAGGTAGATATACTTGCGACTTGAGAGCGAATACCACTTGAACCATCTAGGCTATTGCGTCTTCTTTCATCGAGATATATAAGTTAGAACTTGGCTAAACTTGTACCCTTGGGAAATGAAATAACGACTACTATAAATACGTTTTCCTCGTTGTTTCGACTCCAATGGGAGTTCTAAAGTTTTAACCGTTTCCTTACCGAAACTAAACGAGCGAGCATAAATTTTTTGGATTTGATAAGTATCTTGAATACTACTTAAACGAGTTGCATTTACTTGATTTTCTTGAAGCGAAACTCCTATGTTTCGAACTCTAGAGAGTTTTTACATTCGTCAATGATATTGTATCGCAGATTTGGACTCCGACCAAGGAGTTGGACCTGAACGTGATTTTTGAAAAGCACTACATTTTGGTGAGTACTTCCAAATACCTTATTGAACTGGACACTTGTTTTCAATACTTGACCAATGTGATCGAATGATATGTGATTGATTTAATCGGGCAAGGGTGTACTTTATCGCACTTGCCCTAATGTGATATGTACTCGTTTATTGTTTCAAATGACTTGATATACTTGTGCGTGACTTGTAAGTATTGAGCGGCAGTATGTACCACACTCGATCCGAGTGGGAGGTACCTCTCATTCCCGTTTCTGTACTTTTATCTTAATTCAGTCGATTGGAGATATATCTCATTGACTTCTTGGGGACCCAAACCCTACTGGCTAGTTAATCGAGTCGAGCCGGCAAGGCCTTGGTCGATTAGATAATGAACCATGGGTATCTAGTGTTGTCAAGTGGAATGTTATCTCCTCGACTAATCGGTATACTCGAGTATTACCACCAGTGTTTAGTTGGTGTTCGGGCCCGGTAAGGGGGTTGAATGGTGGACGGATTGGAGTTAAGCGAAGTACTACTGGACTGGTTACTTTACTTGAAAGTTGACGAAGTGTCAACTAATACTTGATCAAGCTCTGGTGAAGCAATGGAAATTTAGCTCCTGAGAGCCATCTGTATCCTTACATCTGGATTGTTATTCGTAGTCTTATTGTTTCTTTAAAAAAAAAAGAATTTTGCAGTCGTTCATTTTGAAATTTGCTACTTGAAGTGTATTGTTCACTTTTATGAACTTGTTATGCTCGCTCTTATGCTACGTTGATACTTGTACTTTTAAATAATTGTCAACTTGCTATTTGGAACCTCACTGGACTTTTAGCTCATTCCACGCCATTTGTTATCCTTACAGGGGGTACGAACGAGGCGTGAGACGTGTACAGATTAGCGTAGTCTAGTGGTTTTGAATTTTGAAATTGTACTCGCACTAGCACCCGACAAGGGTTCTTTGTACTTGAATTGTAAACACTTGAAAGTATTTTGGAGTGTAAAAGCTTTGTATCTGGATTTGAGCATCAATGTATATATTAAGTTGAAGTGGATGTGTTATTTATTTTCTATGAATGTACGTTATTTTTCTTGAGCTATGAGTGAGTGAGTCCTGCCGAGAGCTAGGCAGGCGACCCGCTAAACCCTGGGGTATGCCCTAGGGGGAGGTGGGGCCGTCACAGATGGTATCAGAACTCTTATCGAGCTCGTGCTGGGAGAGGGTTCTCGGACTGTGGGGATTGGCTTGTTAAGTGTGGAACAAATGTCTATTGTTGGGGATCTTAGATATGTACGTTGGGTTGAAATCTCAAAAGTAGATGATTTACTCTTGGGGACTAGCCAGCTCGAGTTGTGAATTATCTTATTTTGGATTCTTGTACCTGAGTACCAAAGAGTGATACCGTTATGATAAGTCGATATCTCGAGTAATATTAGAATGAGGATGGATGGCGAAGGCCAAGGTACAGGGAATGCGAATAGTCTGAACTTGGGATAGATTGATGATATTAGGGAGAATTGGGACCCTTAGTATGCAAGTGTACATACCTGGTTATACTTCTTCGAGTTTTGCTTAAGTGTTGTGCTTGAGCAATACCTGGAGTTAATGTTCCATAGGAAATGTCAATTGTTATGACATGTATAGAAAGAAAGTATGTTATTTTCAATATGTTCTATTATTTTCCACTTTATGATTCGAAAATACTTTTATCAAACTTTATAGCTATTTTATTTTTCTTCTACTTATATCGGCTATTGTTCAAAAGAGGTATGGAGGGTAGGTGGAGTCAAGGACGTGGAACTACTCGAGGACGCGATTCTAGCTGTGGCCGTGGGACTAGACAGGCACAAGAACTAGTACGGGAACCGAGAGAGGAAAGAGGTGAAACCGTTAAACCACAACCTGGACCCCAAGCCGTAGGCGGATCAGGTAGCAACGGCGATTCAACAGATGACTAATATTCTTGCTCGACTAATAGAGCAACAGGGTCAAGCCCCTATTAATCAACCTAGGGACCCTGAAATGGGATAAGATAGGGCCCTAGAGAGATTCCAAAGTTTTCTCCTCCTAAGTTTCTTGGAGGATCGGACCTTGAGGCAGCTGAGAGGTGGTTGGAGGCTATGATCAATATTTTCGCTGCCTTAAACTAGATGGAGGATAGGCAGGTGCATTTCGCTATATTTCAATTTGAAGGTCCAGCCAGGGTTTGGTGGAATGTAGTTATAGTTAAATGGGAGAGAGAGGGAACCACATGCACCTAGTTGAATTTCGTGAGGGAGTTTAACGAAAAATACCTCCCACCTATCGTCCAGGAGAAGAGAGAGGACGATTTTATCAAGCTCCGCCAGAGAACTTTAAGTGTAGCCGAGTATGAGACGTAGTTTACGAAACTATCCAAATTTGCTCCCGAACTGATAGTTACGGAGCAAAGGAGGGTACGGAGGTTTGTGCAAGGGTTCAATGTAGAGATACAGGAGGCCTTGGCGGCGGCTCAGATTAATACTTTTACGGAGGTTTTGGAGAAAGCCCAGAGAAAAGAAATTGCTAGGGCACAAGTAAGGGCTTTTCATACAAAAAGGAGAGGTGCACCTGGTGGAAGTCAGGGGCAAGACCAAGGTGACCTAGATAGGCCACCCTCTAAGATGGGTCGAGGAGAAAATTTCGGGGACACCTAAGGGAATTACTTCAAGAGGGGCCTCAGGTGGAAGGGAGCAGCAAAGAGGTGCCTCGCAAGGAGGTCAAACCCAGCCCCTCGAGTATCTTGTGGATACTGTGGGAAATCCAACCACACAGAAGATAATTGCTGGCGAAAGGCTCGAAGGTGTTTACGGTGTGGAAGTACTGAGCACCAGATCGCCAATTGTCCACTAATCAGTGATACCCAGCCAGCCGACACATCAAACCCTAAACAACCGAATAGAGGAGGGGATAAATCCAGAGTGCCAGCTAGAGTATATGCTTTAGACCACCAAGGTACAATTCATGTTTTCCCTTGTATGGCTACATGTTTGGCTAATGGTGAGATTTGGGAGCTAAAGATTGACATACAAGAAAAATACCATGAGCTATTTACTGATATATGCATGAATTTCGAGGACGAAATTCTTTTAAGGGGGAGAGAGTGTGACGACTCGTAAAATTCCTTATATTTTTCTTAAAATTCCCTTTAATTTGGAATTTATTACTTTACAATAATTTTAATACACATCCACTTCCCCAATAGCTACAAATAATCATAGAAACAAGGGTTTCCTTTTTTACTTTCATTGTTACGATAAATTAGGATTTTTACGCCTTTTCGTAGTGTGACTATTCGGTACAGAGTGTGTATCAAATTTAGTGATTAAAAGTGAGTTTTAGATGATATTAAGTGTGTGATTAGAATTGACAATAATAAGTTAGTGAATTATAAGTTAAAACCCTAGTAGACGCGATTTAAGGAAAATCGGTTTGAACCGACGGGTATCGTTCACTACCGATTGAACACACCACTTGACCACCACTTTCTTAACTTCATCTCATTGTTATTAGTGCATAATATCAGCCCCTTATCAGCTCACTATGGCCGAAATTGTTGACCACTAAAACCAAGGAGAAGAAGAAAAATTCAAGATGAAACCTTGTGGTGACAAGTGGAAGCAATCCAACCATCTTTGACCAAATGCAAGACTAAGTTTCTTAACCTTTCTTGGCCTTTATTCTTCTTCATTTGCAGCTATAGTGGCCAAAAATTGAGAGAGAGAAAAGGGAGAAAAGAACTTCAATTCCATCTTGGGTTTTGCTTGATTGAGTGAGAAAACAAGAAAACTAAACCGATTAACTTGCAAATTGAGAGCTTGGGAAGCTTAGGGAGCTAAATTTCACAAGGAAAGGTGAAGGATAACTCTTGCAAGCCCTTTTATTAAGGTATTATGGCTGACCATCCTTTGCTTTTCCCTTACTCTTGTTTGAGTTATGTAGTAACTTGAATTCATGCTTGGTAATACCTAATCTAAGTGATTTTGATGATTGTAGTGATGAATTTTGAGTTAGGGTTTTGAATGGTTCACTTGTAATTCTTGTTGTTTGGATGGTATATGTTGTATATAGGCTTGTACAGGAGATAGTAGTAGTGGTTTTAAGTTACAAATGTGAAGTTACACCTTGAATACCTTAAATTCTAGAACTAAGATTCTTCATTACTCTGTTTTGCCCGGCTCTGTTTGACCATGATGGAGGCCGAATTAGGCTTAGTACAAAACATAAAAGTTGTAGGAAATGATGTTTTATATCTGCCTGTAAAATTTCACTATAGCACGTGAAATGACAAAAATACCCTTGACTGCCATAGGTAGAGTTCTATGGACGGTTTTGACAGTTCACCAATCTGACCGCATTTGTTCACCCTGATCCGTACTGAATTAGTATTTGACCAAAACACAGAAGTTATAGTGCTATGTTTTAGCTTTCCAACGGCCTAAAAAATGCCTCAATCGGACTTTGGTAGCCTGAGTTATTGTCGTTTAAGCATAGTGCGGTTAACTAGCCTAATTGTGAGATTTTGGTTTTGTAATTTGAAATTTTGACCTGGATATACTACGAACTGGACTGAGTGGTTTTCATCAAAGTTGTAGTCCTTTATCTTAGCTTCGAAATGGTATAAATTTCATAGCAATCTGATAAGTGTAACTTCGGTTGTGGCCGATACGCTAGGAGACGTCGAATCTGTCTTTTGTTTTATGACTTACATCTCATTTCCGGACATTTTGTTTCTAGCTTGATTTTGTACTTGTATTACGTTAAGCCTATTGAACGGCTATTGAAATGAGATTATTTTGTGTGTGACTTTGGGACTGATTGAGGAAAAGAATGAAGCCATAAATGGCGGGAAAATAGGTAAATACAAAGGGCGTGCTGCCAAAATTTACGCTCGAGGGCTAGGTAGATATACTTGCGACTTGAGAGCGAATACCACTTGAACCATCTAGGCTATTGCGTCTTCTTTTATCGAGATATATAAGTTAGAATTTGGCTGAACTTGTACCCTTGGGAAATGAAATAACAACTACTAAAAATACGTTTTCCTCGTTCTTTCGACTCCAATGGGAGTTCTAAAGTTTTAACCGCTTCCTTACCGAAACTAAATGAGCGAGCATAAATTTTTTGGGATTTGATAAGTATCTTGAATACTACTTAAACGAGTTGCATTTACTTGATTTTCTTGAAGCGAAACTCCTATGTTTCGAACTCTAGAGAGTTTTACATTCGTTAATGATATTGTATCACAGATTTGGACTCCGACCAAAGAGTTGGACCTGAATGTGATTTTTGAAAAGCACTACATTTTGATGAGTACTTCCAAATACCTAATTGAACTGGACACTTGTTTTCAATACTTGACCAATGTGATCGAATGATATGTGATTGATTTAATCAGGCAATGGTGTACTTTATCGCACTTGCCCGAATGTGATATGTACTCGTTTATTGTTGAAAATGATTTGATATACCTGTGCGTGACTTGTAATAACTGAGCGGCAGTATGTACCACACTCGATCCGTGTGGGAGGTACCTCTCATTCCCGTCTCTGTACTTTTATCTTGATTCAGTCGATTGGAGATGTATCTCATCGACTTCTTGGGGACCTAAATCCTACTGGCTAGTTAATCGAGTCAAGCCGGCAAGGGCTTGGTCGATTAGATAACGAACCATGGGTATCTAGTGTTGTCGAATGGAGTGTTATCTCCTCGACTAATCGGTATACTCAAGTATTACCACCAGTGTTTAGTTGGTGTTCGGGCCCGGTAAGGTAGTTGAATGGTGGACGGATTGGAGTTAAGCGAAGTACTACTGGACTGGTTACTTTACTTGAAAGTTGACGAAGTGTCAATGTGACAGCCCCACCTTCCCCTAAGGCGAACCAAGGGGGTTAGCGGACTGCCTGCCCAGCTCTCGCCAGGACTAACGGTTCAGTTTAGAACGATCCAATACGTTCCAGAACATACAAACGCGCGTAACCAAGTCAAAATCACAAAATAAAAAAAAATGAAATCGGAGCCGGTCATGGACAGTAACTGCCACGTCAGAATCCGGCCGCAAAAAAAAACTTGTTTCGCCGTTTGAAATCCGAATCTGTCCGAATTCTCACCCAACATCAATCAAACATTCATACGTTGAAATTAAGCATACACAATCCAAAGTAGCATACAAAAGTTATTCAAAAGTTGATACATGTACGGTTTGCCAAATCAAAAGAGAAAACGGACCCAAAAGTACATTTAGGCTTTCAATCAATGAGCTATACAAAAGATATGTCAATCTAGCTCAATTCGGCAACCAACTATCAAATCCAATCCAAAAGTATTTATTTTCCTGTAAGGAAAACAAAAGGGATAGAGTGAGCTTACGCCCAGTGGTATACTATCACTCAAGCAACCAAGTTATATAGGCAAAAAGCGGTCAAGAAAGAAATAAACCAAGATCACACATTAACAAGATGGGTAAAAGGATACGGACGGCTCTCAAGAGCCCCTTTCCTCGCTCGTATACTTGATCGGACTTCATTGACCCTCCGTCAATGTTTACAAAGTAACCATCCGTAGGCTCCACTTTACTTCCATTCCTTCCACCCAACATACCCCTACCGGGCCCGAACTCCAAACAGTAGAAATTTGGTAATACTCGAGTATACCGGAATCAAGAGTCTCACTACTACAAGATTCCATATAACAGTCCCCATGGCTCGTCAATTTTCACGACCAAGCCCTCGCCGGCTCGATCCAATCGACTACCAATGGGGTTGAGTTCAGTAGTATCAGTAATGGTCGTTGGATACTCGTCCAAGCGACACCAAATTCATGAACCAAATTCAGTATTTCATGTATCATTCAATCATTACAGTGAAACAGTAGACAGTCATATGAGATACCAAATGGGTGAGGGCGATCAAGTACACCCTCACTTAATCAATTTCAACGGAGCAAATAAGCCTTCAAGGCATCAAGTTCACATATACCAAAGCCACATTGTAAACAACAAGTGAGTAGTACACTCACCAAGCAAGCAAGTGAAATTTCATCAACTTCCGCTCAAAGAGCGTCTTGGACCACCGTCACGTCCTAGAACATTCAAATAAGCATAATAAGACTCAATTACAAGTCATAACCAAATCCACATACCACCAAAATAAGGTTCCACTAGAATGTATAAGCACTAGAGTAAACCAGGGAAATCCGGAAATGGAATTAAGCTCTAATCCAAAAAAAATAGTTTTTGACATCATTTTGCGGTTTTGGCACCATTGGCACTACGATTATCGGATGGAGGTGCAAGATACACCGTTTCGAAGCTAACAGATAGGGTTACAATGTTACAGAAGGTCACTCAGCCCAGTTCATAGTGCAACTAGGCCAAAAATGCAGGATACTAAACCAGAACCGCAAAAACAGGTGAACAAACCGCATTCTGGTTAATAAACTGTAAGTCAGGCTACCTAAGTCCAAATCAAGTGATTCCAAAGCCATTCGAAAGCTAAGACATC
Organism: Coffea eugenioides; assembly: GCF_003713205.1. Lineage (NCBI taxonomy): Eukaryota > Viridiplantae > Streptophyta > Magnoliopsida > Gentianales > Rubiaceae > Coffea > Coffea eugenioides. The sequence goes on along the minus strand of NW_020862189.1, from coordinate 41,786 downwards.
AGGATACATTTCTTCAGAAGACCTCAACAACCAATTCCGAAGTATTCCCAACCAAAATAACCCATTACAGAAGCAATTCTCAAGTTCGGGTGAAAACAGGGCAGCAGGGGTATTTCGGTCTTTTCACAAGCTACGCTACTCCGATTGGCCTGAAATTTTGTAGGAAACTCTAAAATATTATTCCCTACAACTTTCATGTTTTAATCCAAGGCTAATTCGGCCTCTAACTATGATGAACAGTGCCAGGCAGAATGAGGGGAAATGAAACCCTAACTTTCAAAATTTCTTTCCAAAGCAGAAATTTTCTGCAATTAACCACACTTTACACCTTCTAACTTCCTTCAATATCATTTCCAACCATCATACATGGCCACACAACATTAATCATATGAAAACAGAAAAATCATCAATAATTATAAAACTTCACCAAATTCAACCAAAATCAAGATATAATCCACAAAATTCCCTCTTAGGCTACCACAAATCATGAATTAAACATCATTAGATGGAGGAGAGGGGTTCCTTCACTACTCACCTTAGTAATACAAGAGAGGGAGCAACTAATCCCCTTATCCTTCCAAACTACTCCACTAAACACCTCACAATCACTCACTTAAGGGTTTCTATGGAACAAAAGCAAGATTAAATGGTTGAGTTATTGGATTTGAGCAAGAGTAGAGCTAGGAATTTGGAGAGTTTTCCTTTCTTTCTTCCTTGGAGAGAGCCGGCTTCAAGGTGCTTGAAATGGAGATGATTTTGGTAATTTTTTTTGGTTTATTGGTCAATTGGTAAAAAGGTGAATAGTAGTCAAAATGTAAGGTTTAATCATATGGTGACACCTTGTCACCCTAGTTAATGCATGCATATCACTTTGTTTCCTCTCACACCAATCCACTTGGTAACCTCTACTTATCTCTTAACACCCGCTAATTTAAACCCAGTATCCAAAACTTAACCTAGTTGGCCGAATTTTTTCGAACTTTCCGCACTAGCGGGTCCCACGTCCGGTGTACGCTCTTAATTTCTCAAAAATTAACCGATACTAGAAAAATCACCTAAAACCTATTTTTACTCATAAAAATTATCGAAAAAATTTTCTTAATAAAGAAAATGTAGAAAACATGCCAGTAAAGAGAATAAACCCTAGAAAATGAAAAAATTACGGGTTCTCACACTCTCTCCCCCTTAAAAGAATTTCGCCCTCGAAATTTCTCACCTTAACTCACGAAAAGTTCAGGGTATTTCTTTTGCATCTCCTCTTCCATCTCCCAGGTAGCTTCCTCTACCCCATGGTTTCTCCGTAGTATCTTAACTAACGGAATCTGCTTGTTTCTTAGCTCTTTGACTTTCCGGTCAAGCACTTGGACAGGTTTCTCTTCGTAGGCAAGCGTTTCGTCTACGTCGATCTCCTCTGGTTGTAAGATATGGGAGGGGTCGGGATAGTACTTCTTGAGCATCGAGATGTGGAAGACGTCGTGAATTCGAGAGAGATTGGACGGCAGCTCTAATCGATACGCTACCGTTCCTACCCTCTGGAGGATCTTGTAGGGTCCAACGAACCTCGGTTGGAGCTTCTTTCCTTTGCCTGCTGTGACACTCCGTAAGGGTGTGATCTTGAGAAACACATGGTCTCCAACTTCGAATTCCAAGTCTTTTCTTCGATTATCTGCGTAGCTCGTTTGTCGGCTTTGAGCTGTTTGGAGTCGTTGCCGTATCAACTTGACCTTTTCTCGAGCCTCTTCCATCCATGGAATAGTTGCTGGGTCTAGCACCTTTTTCTCGCCAACTTCATCCCAGTAGATCGGTGACCGGCACTTTCGTCCATATAGTGCCTCGTATGGGGCCATTTGAATCGACGAATAGTAGCTGTTGTTGTACGCAAACTCTACTAAAGTCATGTGTTGACCCCAGTTGCCTCCAAAATCTAGAATGCAAGTCCGTAGCATGTCCTCGAGAGTTTGGATGGTTCGCTCCGATTGTCCATCCGTCTGAGGGTGATAGGTCGTGCTCAAGTTGAGTTTCGTCCCTAGAGTTTCTTGGAATTTCTGCCAAAACCTAGATACGAAACGTGGATTTCGATCGGAGACGATACTGACTGGAACTCCGTGTAGCCTTACGATCTCGTCCATTTACAGCTGGGCCAACTTGTCCATGGAATACTTCATGTTCACCGGCAGGAAGTGAGCCGATTTGGTTAACCGGTCGACGATTACCCAAACGACATCGTGTCCTCGTTGCGTTCGTGGTAAACCCGAAACAAAGTCCATTGTGATGTTCTCCCACTTCCATTCGGGTATCTCAAGGGGTTGTAACAAGCCTGATGGTTTTTGATACTCTGCTTTAACCTGTTGGCAAACGAGACATTTCTGTACGTACAGGGCGATTTCCTTCTTCATATTATCCCACCAATAGGCTCCCTTCAGGTCCTGATACATCTTACTACTACCCGGATGGATTGTATACTTGGACCGATGAGCTTCTGCTAAAATTTCCGTTTTCAACGACTCATCCTTCGGCGCCACTATTCGGTTCCGGTATTTTAAAATACCCTCAGGACTGAAAGTGAAATCAGTCGTTTCCCCTTTTTCCATCTTCTCTCCCCATTTCTGTACCTCACATCCTCTTTTTGTGCTTCTTTAATCCGCTCCAATAAGATGGAAGTCACTTTAATATTGCCAAAAATCACCTTATGGCTCCCAAGGCAGGGTTTCCACTCACACACGGAGTCTAACATATCCCATTCTTTGATCATTAAGCTTGCTACCTGAGCTTTGCGACTTAGGGCATCGGCCATCAAGTTCGCTTTTCCCGGATGGTAGTTGATAGTACAGTCGTAATCTTCCAGAAATTCCATCCACCGTCGCTGTCTCATGTTTAATTCCTTCTGTGAGAAGAGGTACCTAAGGCTTTTGTGATCGGAGTAAACCTCGAAAGTTACCCCATATAGGTAGTGTCTCCACTTTTTAAGAGCGAAAACAACGGCAGCTAGCTCCAGATCATGCGTCGGGTAATTCTGTTCGGGAAGTTTCAACTTCCTAGAGGCAAAAGAGATCACATTACGGTTCTGCATTAATACACACCCAGGCCTTCTCGTGACGCGTCAGTATACACAGCAAATCCGTCCACCCCGTTTGGTAAGACTAGCACTCGTCTCACATCGGGCATTCCATAAGAACCGACCATGTTTCTTCGTCAGGTCAGTTAAAGGACCTGCTACTTTGGAGAAGTCTTTAATGAAACGTCGGTAATACCCAGCTAGCCCTAGAAAACTGCGGATCTCTGTGAGATTTTCTGGCCTCTTCCAATTCGTCACGGCCTCTACTTTTGCTGGGTCAACCGAGATACCTTCATGGGAGATTACATGCCCTAGGAAAGAAATTTTCTCCAGCCAAAACTCGCACTTACTGAACTTGGCGTATAGCTGATGTTCCCTTAAAGTCTGTAACACCACTCTTAGATGCTGCTCATGCTCCTCACGAGTTTTTGAGTAGACCAAAATGTCATCAATAAAAACAACGACAAATCGGTCTAAATAGGGCTTAAAAACCCTATGCATTAGGTCCATGAAGGCGGCAGGAGCATTGGTTAATCCAAAGGGCATAACTGCGAACTCGTAATGCCCATATCTCGAGTTGAAGGCGGTTTTCAGAATGTCCTCCCTCCTAATCAACAACTAGTAATACCCTTGTCGGAGGTCCAGTTTTGAAAAGACCACTACTCCTTGCAGCTGGTCGAACAACTCATCAATGTGGGGCAGTGGATATTTATTCTTAACCGTGACGTTGTTCAGGCCCCGGTAATCAATACACATCCTCAAACTTCCGTCCTTTTTCTTGACAAACAGGACAGGAGCTTCCCAAGGAGACCCACTCTCTTGAATGAATCCCCTCTCCAGAAGGTCTTGTAATTGCAACTTTAGCTCCTTGAACTAGGCAGGGGCCATTCCGTATGGTGTTTTTGAGATGGGTGAGGTTCCAGGTAGCAGGTCTATCTTGAATTCTATCACTCTTTCCGGAGGTAGGGCTACTAACTCATCAGGGAATACATCCGGAAATTTCCTTACTATGGCCATGTCCTCCACCTTTAACTTATCCGTAGGGGTGTTGATAAAAAAGGCCAAAAATCCTTGCGCCCCTCTACTTAGCAGTTTTCTAGCCCGAATGCCCGAAATCAAAGCAGATGAGGCTAACCTACCCCTTATATCCAACCTTAAGATTGCCTCACCAGGGATGCGGAATTCTACCACTTTCGTTTTACAGTCCAGTTGGGCATTATACTTGGCTAGCCAGTCCATACCCAAAATTACATCATACCCTTTAATGGCCAGACTAATGAAATCCCCTAACAACTTTTTCTCTCCTACCCAAACTTCACAATCCCTATGAACCATACTAGTAACCAAACGTTGATTCCCCGTAGGTGTACTAACTTCTAAGTCGTACGGTAAACTAGAAGGTTTTATATCGATGCCACACATGAAAGCAGGATTAATAAAGGAATGAGTGGCACCAGAATCTACTAAAACTTTGGCAAAGCGGTGAAATACAGGGATTGTACCTTCTACGACCTCGGAAGAGTCTGGGACCTGTTGGGGCTCTAATGAATACACTCTAGCTGGCACCTTAGGTTTGGACCCATCTCCCTTAGCTGGTCCAGCATTGGTCCTCGACGGTGGTTGACTCCCCCTTCCGTCTTGTTTTAAGACCGGGCAAGTGGCCAACCGATGATCTGCGTTTCTGCAACGCAGACATTTGCCTTCCTTCCTCCAGCAATTATCCTCTGTGGTTTGGCTTCCCACAATGCCCACAGGGACCGCGAGGTGTTGAAGCTGAGCCTCCCTGAAAATTTCCTCTTTGGCCTCGCCCAGCTTGGCCACCCCTAGACGGAGTCCCTCTGCCTGAACCCGACTGTCGTCCACCTCCCATTCCTCGTCCAAACTTTGAGAGGGTACTCTTCTCACCCTGTCCTGAACTACTCCCAGGAAAACACCGCTTCTTTGCCTGGAAGTTCCGGACTTGCAATCTAGCACTCTCTACCCGTTGGGCCTTTTCCATGACCTCGCTAAAAGCATTGATTTGAGCCACTGCGAGGTCCTTCTGGATTTCGACATTCAAGCCCTGGATAAAGCGCCTTATCCGCCGTTGCTCGGTCATGATCAGCTCAGGCGCAAATTTGGACAGGCGGGTGAATTGACTCTCGTATTCCGCCACAGATTGAGCCCCTTGGCGGAGTCGGATGAACTCATCTTCCTTCCTCTCCTGAACTAGAGGAGGGAAGAATTTCGCATTGAATTCCCTTATGAAATTCACCCAAGTCCTGGGCGTTTGTTCCCGTTCCCATTTTTGCCGTATTACATTCCGCCAGGAACGGGCCGCCCCTTCCAACTGGAAAGCGGCAAAAGTCACCTGCCGTTCTTCGGTGTAGTGCAAGGCCACAAAAATATCAACCATCTTCTCGAGGCACCTTTTGGCGACATCCGAATCGGGCCCCCCAAGGAACTTGGGTAGAGCAAACTTTTGAAATCGTTCGAGAGCTCTGTCTTCGCTCTCGACGTGGTTGCCAGGGTTTCCAGGATTAGGGTTTGGGTTTTGGCCCTGTTGCTGCACCACTTGTGCCAGCAAGTTGGTCATTTGCTGCATAGCGGCAGCTATTTGCACGTTGGGGTCAGGATTAGGTCCAGATGAGGTTTCCCCAGTATCCCTGTCCGGTGTGGGTTGTCTATTTCCGCGCCTACGTCCCCGTCCACTACGTGTACCTTCTATGAACTCTACTTGGTCTCGGGAAATGTACTAAACCAATATAAGAACAATGCATGTAAGCAAAACCCAAAACCTTTTACAAACATATATATACATTCCAAACAAGGCAAACAACACACATATCAACAACCAGTCAAGTCAAGTACAGTCAAGTCAAGGACAAACATGGACAATCCACGAGGGAAAGGCCCCATCAAAAGAAATATACACGTAGCTAACCCAAACGTACAAAACGATTAGCTAAGGCTCTTCTCCCAATCCGCCCTATATACAGAAAACAAAACTATCCCAAAAACTCTAGGAGTCGCGACCTAGTTCGTTGACGGGCTAGTAGACCCACCCAACGGGATGGATCCAACCCCAGTCTCGGGCCCCGCACACGAGTCCTCGTCGCTCACTCCCTCGACCACGTCGGTGCAGAGGTTTAGGATCGATGCGGCTCGAACCTTAACCTTTCGAGCTCGCTTAGTCTCGCGCTCACGTGCTTCCCTAAGTTGAGTGCAGAGGTCATCAACCCTATCCTCTACCTCAAGCACGTCGTACTCCAGCCCCTTAATACGCTTAGCCTGTTTCTCATTGGCCGCCCTAAGCTGGGTCACCTCGGCCTCAAGTCGAGTATTATCCGCGGCCAACTCCTTCTGTTCCTCGGCCACGGCCAACACCAGAGCGTTAGGGTAAGCGTACTTGTGTCGACACTCGCAACGTCGGAGGCGGTTAGCCGGGCTCCAAGGCACAACGGCCCCACTGGGCCGGATCTGGTACGGAATCTGATGCGGATACGGGTGTGCAACAACTCCAACCTTGGGTCAAGGACCCTTTGATCAACATTGGTGGTCCGATGACAAGATCAAGAACCAAGAAGGTGAAGGAAGCTTTACGAGCCTTGATCATTCACCATACAAGCAAGGAGCAAGCTAGGTTTGAAGATTCGATGGACCATGAAGTTACTCTGTTCACTTGTACGTTTGAAGCGAAGGAATGATCTCATACTTGTTAGCTTAGTTGGTAGTTGTTTTAAGACTGTCTAGTTTAGTAGTTGTTAGGCGTTTAGTATTTTATTACTTATCGGGCCTTATCGGAAAGCCTTAAAGAGCTGGCTCTTTAAGCTCTTTGTGCGGACCGAATTTCTTCCAGGTTTATGTGGGCCGGATTTTGCCCTAGTTTTAGCCTATAAAAGGCACCTCTTGTAAGAGTAAAAGACAGAGATTATTACAACCAGAAATCGTGAGGAATTTTCCTTCGAGTTCTTAATCGAACTTACTCTTGAATTCTTGAGTTCATGGCTTAGGATTCAGAATTCTTGAATTCTTAATCAGACTTTATCGATTAGCTTGTTCCCTAATCGTGGTGTCGCTTCATCCATCCTTATTTGCTTAAGGTTGCTGATTACCTTTGTGTATCAGAGGTCTTGAGTTCATGAGAACAATCGAGTTCAATTTCTGTTGGGAGAAAAGATCCAACTCTGATAATTACAAGGTTGGGAGGTTCTAGGAGGGTCTTCCCCTAGGGTTGCCTATATCAGAATCACCAGAAGCACCCCACGGGGTAGCTCTCCAGCAGGGGAATGACTAGGCTCACCACTTCCGTCCATCCTACATCAAAAGAGCAATTAAACATAAATAATCTTAAAGGACATAAACAAAGAACCCTCAAATCGAGCATTTCTATTACACCCAGGCTAATTCAAACCTAGGCTCTGATACTCGAGTATACCGGAATCAAGAGTCTCACTACTACAAGATTCCATATAACAGTCCCCATGGCTCGTCAATTTTCACGACCAAGCCCTCGCCGGCTCGATCCAATCGACTACCAATCAGGTTGAGCTCAGTAGTATCAGTAATGGTCGTTGGATACTCATCCAAACGACACCAAATTCAGTATTTCATGTATCATTCAATCATTACAGTGAAACAGTAGACAGTCATATGAGATACCAAATGGGTGAGGGTGATCAAGTACACCCTCACTTAATCAATTTCAACGGAGCAAATAAGCCTTCAAGGCATCAAGTTCACATATACCAAAGCCACATTGTAAACAACAAGTGAGTAGTACACTCACCAAGCAAGCAAGTGAAATTTCATCAACTTCCGCTCAAAGTGCGTCTTGAACCACCGTCACGTCCTAGAACATTCAAATAAGAATAATAAGACTCAATTACAAGTCATAACCAAATCCACATACCACCAAAATAAGGTTCCACTAGAATGTATAAGCACTAGAGTAAACCAGGGAAATCCGGAAATGGAATTAAGCTCTAATCCAAAAAAAAACAGTTTTTGACATCATTTTACGGTTTTGGCACCATTGGCACTACGATCATCAGATAGAGGTGCAAGATACACCGTTTCGAAGCTAACATATAGGGCTACAATGTTGTAGAATTTCACTCAGCCCAGTTCATAGTGGAACTAGGCCAAAAATGCAGGATACTAAACCAGAACCGCAAAAACAGGTGAACAAACCGCATTCTGGTTAATAAACTGTAAGTCAGGCTACCTAAGTCCAAATCAAGTGATTCCAAATCCATTCGAAAGCTAAGATATAAGGCTACATTTCTTCAGAAGACCTAAACAACCAATTCCGAAGTATTCCCAACCAAAATAACCCATTACAGAAGCAATTCTCAAGTTCGGGTGAAAACAGGGCAGCAGGGGTATTTCGGTCGTTTCACAAGCTACGATACTCCAATTGGCCTGAAATTTTGTAGGAAACTCTAAAATATTATTCCCTACAACTTTCATGTTTTAACCCAAGGCTAATTCGGCCTCTAACTATGATGAACAGTGCCAGGCAGAATGAGGGGAAATGAAACCCTAACTTTCAAAATTTCTTTCCAAAGCAGAAATTTTCTGCAATTAACCACACTTTACACCTTCTAACTTCCTTCAATATCATTTCCAACCATCATACATGGCCACACAACATTAATCATATGAAAACAGAAAAATCATCAATAATTATAAAACTTCACCAAATTCAACCAAAATCAAGATATAATCCACAAAATTCCCTCTTAGGCTACCACAAATCATGAATTAAACATCATTAGATGGAGGAGAGGGGTTCCTTCACTACTCACCTTAGTAATACAAGAGAGGGAGCAACTAATCCCCTTATCCTTCCAAACTACTCCACTAAACACCTCACAATCACTCACTTAAGGGTTTCTATGGAACAAAAGCAAGATTAAATGGTTGAGTTATTGGATTTGAGCAAGAGTAGAGCTAGGAATTTGGAGAGTTTTCCTTTCTTTCTTCCTTGGAGAGAGCCGGCTTCAAGGTGCTTGAAATGGAGATGATTTTGGTAATTTTTTTTGGTTTATTGGTCAATTGGTAAAAAGGTGAATAGTAGTCAAAATGTAAGGTTTAATCATATGGTGACACCTTGTCACCCTAGTTAATGCATGCATATCACTTTGTTTCCTCTCACACCAATCCACTTGGTAACCTCTACTTATCTCTTAACACCCGCTAATTTAAACCCAGTATCCAAAACTTAACCTAGTTGGCCGAATTTTTTCGAACTTTCCGCACTAGCGGGTCCCACGTCCGGTGTACGCTCTTAATTTCTCAAAAATTAACCGATACTAGAAAAATCACCTAAAACCTATTTTTACTCATAAAAATTATCGAAAAAATTTTCTTAATAAAGAAAATGTAGAAAACATGCCAGTAAAGAGAATAAACCCTAGAAAATGAAAAAATTACGGGTTCTCACAGTCAACTAATACTTGATCAAGCTCTGGTGAAGCAATGAAAATTTGGCTCCTTAGAGCCATCTGTATCCTTACATCTGGATTGTTATTCGTAGTGTTATTGTTTCTTTAAAAGAAAAGAATTTTGCACTCGTTCATTTTGAAATTTGCTACTTGAAGTGTATTGTTCACTTTTATGAACTTGTTATGCTCGCTCTTATGCTACGTTGATACTTGTACTTTTAAATAATGGTCAACTTGCTATTTGGAACCTCACTGGGCTTTTATCTCATTCCACGTCATTTGTTTTCCTTACAGGGGGTACGAGTGAGGCGTGAGATGTGTACAGATTAGCGTAGTCTAGTTGTTTTGAATTTTGAAATTGTACTCGCGCTAGCACCCGACAAGGGTTCTTTGTACTTGAATTGTAAACACTTGAAAGTATCTTGGCGTGTAGAAACTTTGTATCTGGATTTGAGCATCAATGTATATATTAAGTTGAAGTGGATGTGTTATTTATTTTCTATGGATGTACGTTATTTTTCTTGAGCTATGAGTGACTGAGTCCTGGCGAGAGTTGGGCAGGCGACCCGCCAAACCCTGGGGTACACCCTAGGTGGAGGTGGGGCCGTCACAACCTCAATCGGATTTTTCTACACCAAGATATAAGCATTTTACTGAAACTGGTCAGTGAAATCCGAAGATCTGGAAACTCATTTTTCACTTGTGAAAAACTCCTTTTTCTCTTTTAAAACCACAAGACTTTTATTCAAACCACCCATACACTTAAGTATGACATTCACACCAGCAATTTTAACATAATTTAAGCATCAAATTTCAACAAAAACCAAAGAAATACACGTATATTCCAAGTTTAAAGTCTTGTAAGATGTTTAGACTAAGAATAAATCATTTTCTATCCAATATTCAAGGATTAAGGCAAATGAACTCTTCATTTGTTCCATTTAAGCTAAACCAGATTCTAAGTTGTTTGTAGTTTGGGTTTTGTTCCACTGCACCAGCTTTTTTAGTGTTAAAAAAATCAATAAGATGCACATGAAAACTAGGACAAGATGTTTTATACGAAATTTATAACCAATTATCTTGGAAATTTCAAAATAACACAAGAACTCTACTTCCTAACTCCCTCGGCCAGCACACATGTTTCCAGCTACATTACCTCAGAATTTTCAACAAAGTTCTATCTTTCACTTGCTTAAAACCCTAAACACTTGCATACAATTCCAGCAGCAGTTCCACCAATTAGCCTCAAATAATCCTGTCATCAGCAACATATAACCTTTAGCAAATGTTAACAGTGTAAGTATGAAACTGCCTTTCTCAATTTTATGCATTCTTTCACTCCCAACTTAACATACAGGGGTTGTTGTTATGTTACAAAATAACTTAAGCAGCAGTATAGAATTTATAACCAGGGATTCGAAAAGAAAAGTTAGATAAAACTCTATTCCCTCTCTCGGCTAAAGCTAGAAAATTTCCAGTGACTTTCCTTTAGCAATTTCTAGCTCAAACTTCCAACTTTTCACAAGTTTTCCCAGCTAAACCTCTTATAAACTTAATATAAATAAATTGCATGCATTTCTTAACATTATTCTCCAAAGAAATATTGATAACAAGTTGCAAATTTAAATTTTCACTCTCGGTTTCCTGCAATTTTCCTTTCCTACAGCTTTTCAGTTGCTACATAGAATTTCCTTCAGCCAAGAGCTCATTTTCCTAGCTAAGTTCAACAAGTAGCTTGTATATATTCAATTATACTAAATAGGCAGGAAGTTATTGCAGAATCTTACCTCTTTTCCCCTAGAATTCGATAATTGCAGACGGCTCTAATTCTCTGCTTTGGTTCCTCAAATTTCTTGCACTAGATTCTCGTTCCAATTCTCCTTGCTTTACTCTCTCTCGGTTGTGGTTAGCAGATGTTGAAGCTAGCAAAATTTCTCTCCCTCACTCTCACTTCTACTCTCAGTTTTGGGTTTGGAGAAAAGATAGCTTAGCTCTCGGTTGTTCTTCTTTTGCTCTTAGCAAATTGATACCAAATGGAATCCACCAAATTTTAATCCTCTATTCAGCCTTATGCTTAGCCGAGAATGGTCAATTCGGTTGCATAGTTAATTGCTCAAGTGTTGAGGTTAAAATGGTCTTTTGAATTAATTTATTTACTTGCTAACGAGTTGAAATTTTATCATCTTCAAATATTGCCTCAAACTATAGTTTGTTCCAATTTGCATACTCCTATAAGAATTTCTCATGCCATCCTAGGATAGTTTCTAAATTCTCAATTTTATAGGGATTCAATTAGGCATTTAATTTAATCATTTATTCGTTATATATAATATGTCTAATATCAAAGTAAATAAAATGAAATAAATTCAAGGCATACATATAATTTTCTCGGGTTCTCACAAGAGCTACTCTAGCTTGGTGAAAGGCTTAATCTTGCGATTTTCTTGGGAGATTTTTGGCCCAAAATTTCTGGTTTCAAGCAAGGCTAGAGGTATACACATCTACTCATCCAATCCCTCCATTTGATTCAAGATTTGTAGTTGTTTATGCATGGGTTTGAACCCTACACATGGATTAGGCTAGAGGACTTGAGGAATTTATTTTCTTGCTCTTACATGTTAGGCTAGCGATCTTGTGGTGACCTCTAAGTAGCAGGCTTGAGGTGTAAATGCTTGATTGTGGTTGTTATGTGTGTAGATGAAAAGATTATGGTTAGAAACGACGGAAAAATCGAAGGAAGATTGCATTTGGGTGATGACCGAATCTGTCATGTTTTTGCCTTGCCTTTATTTCAAATTTTTGATACTCAAATGACTGTGAAACTGATGTATATGTGTTGTATATGGTGTGCACAAATCGGAAGTACGCGTTTTTACACGCGTGATTAATTGAGGGACTTAAGACCTTTATTTTGGAGCTATTAAGAATGAATAATAATAGTATGAAAATAAGTACATTAGAGGTTTAGTGTACTAATGAAACAAACCCGAGAGGAATCGAGCATGAAACGCGCGCGTACGCGCACTATCCATAGTTGACTTTTGGAGCAATTTTGGCCACACATTCTTAAGCTTCTCATGGGAGCATCACACCAGATCAAAACCCTTCTCTTCATCACCTCAAGTGGCGCTGCAACTCTCTCTTTTTCTCCTCAAAACAGCTGTGCGTCAAGGAAGGAAAAGAACCAAAAATTTCTTCTTCATTTCACCTTCATTTCTTCACCAGATTTTGAAAACGATTTCTTCTAAGAAATTGTAGCCTTATGAATGTAGTTTTCAACGCCATTGACCACGCTCAATTCTGAGTTGAATTGAGTGAATTATGGTCAAATTACAGACCTGCATCATTGCTTGAAAACCCTCATTTTGGACTAATCAATGGCCTATGTCGTTTGGGACTTGTTATTTTGAAACTTTTGGTGTCAATCACTTACCAAATGTATATTAGATGTTTCTCAGACTTTTGTTTCATAAATGGACTAGATTTGAATCATTTTCATTGAGCAAAATGTTTGAAAGAGAAGAAGAAAGCAAAAGACTGATTGGTCTTGAGATTTTCTTGAACTTTGGTAGTTTAGTAAACTACCTTCCCGCGTGAATTTTAAAGTGAAATTTGGTAGAGGAGTAGTCCTCATATGGAAGTTGAATTATACCAATTTTGGTGTCAATCTAAGACCATTTCGATATACAAATGATGTCCCAAAGTTGCTCTTCGAATCTGGAAAATTTTCCTTTTCTCTTGGTCGAATGGTCAAATCTGATTTGGGAAGATATATTTCAAAAACCTTGATGTCAATTACTTCTAAATTTCTTATTGGATGTTATGGAACATTAGTTTCAATATTTTAATTAATTGAAGTTGATTGTGTGGAACAAAGCTTTTAAAAAGGAAAATTGAAATACAAGGCAGAATTGCCTTGGAAATTCTTGGAACTTTAGTGGCTTTGTTAACTGACTTCCCGAACGAATTTTTATATGAAACTTGACAGAGGAATAGCCCTTATATGGTAGAGTAATACTACCAAATTTTGTGCCATTCCGAGTCTATTTCAATGTCCAACAGAAGCCCCAAAGTTCATGTTTCAAATCTGAAAATTCTTGATCAATGAGGAATTTTTGATCAACTTTGAGCTGCTATATCTTGGCGTTCAAAACTTCAATTCTTGTTCCATTTGTTTTGTTTTAAACTTTGATTGTAACTCTAATTGAGTTCCAAATTTTGAAATCTAGTTCGCATTGTGTGAATTTTGCCGAATTTCCAAAGTTTGCCAAAAAACCAACCCGAATCTGTCTTGGGAGTCCAAGTCAGCCACCTTATGCCAAAATTTGAGTGTCTTCCATTTTGAATCTTAGAAAAGTGTCTTTGAGGAACTTTTAGTACTTCGGGATGAGTTTCCAACGGTACCAAATTTTCCATTTTTGGACCTATTGAGTGCAAGATATGATTTTTCTAAGTTTGACACACAAAGCTGAAATTTGCCAATTTCTTAGAAAATGAATTTTGGAAACTTGACTTGTTTTCTCGATATCGACTGAACGTTTTGAACTCGATTTTATGGAAATACTAGTCTCTCTCTTTGGACTTTAAAACTTCACTCGTGAACCTCAAGTTAAGGGAATTGAAGCTCTCTTTTAGAACTTTGATTTAGTCTAGATGAGTGTACATCTCTTCTTGGTAAATGCATGATTGTGAGTGAAGTTGATTATTGTTTGCTCAGGCGCTTAGGGGGACCTTCAAGAGGAACTAGGAGCGGACGCCTAAACACTTGTTTGAGCACTTACTCACTTGTTTTGACTAGGTGAGTGTTCCATATAGGAGTACGTAATTTGAATAAGTCTATGACATGCTTATTCCATGATCATTAAGTGTTAAGTGCTACATGTTAAGTATTTACCACACTCATGCATATTTAAGTAAGGTATACTTGAATTACTCGACATGAGATACTTGAATTGCATATTTACGTGAAGTGTTTAAATGATTAATTATGCTATGGCTGTATAAGTCGGCTGGAGTGAATCTCCTCGACTCTTAAGTGGTAAAAGTGGGAAATGGCCAATGGCGGCCTATTAAAATGGCAAATATCTGCCAACTAATCGTAATTACTTACCGTTAACCGTTAACCGTTAACCGTAGTTACTTACCGTTTACCAACCTACTTGATTACCTGACTACTTGATTACCTGTTTACTTGATTACCGTAAATTACATGTCCATATGAAATTACCGCATATTGCTTACGTGTTTACGTGTTAAATGTTACAGATAATTGCTCATATGAAATTGTCTACCATTTTAAGGCGAGTGTATACTTTATCTCACTCGACCTACTAAAATGACAGATTTTTACCGTTAACCGAGATGATTTACCATTTACCGTTTACCGTTTACCGTTTTACTTGATTACTTGTTCATGTTGTAAGCTCTAAGCTGAACTGGGCCCTGCCCTTGGTTACTAACCTACTCGAGTCAGGACGGGGCTCGGTCGGGTAGGTTGGAACCCTGGGACACCGTTTCGATATACTCGAGTATTACCACTGGAGGGATAAGGTGATGGCCAGACAAACCGAGGGGATCACTGGAGCTATAAGGTGAAGTTGACCGAAATGGTTCCACTGGAACACCATATCCTTCAATGTGTAATTATTTTTGCACACTGATAACTGTATCATGCTAATGTGCCAAGATGCAACCTTGAACCATGCTTGAGTTATGTTCAAATTACTCGTACAATGATAACTGTCTCATGTTAATGTGCCAAATATGTAACCTGGAACCATGCTCAAATTCCTTGATTTATTAGAACTGCTAGAGTGTCTTGGAATCTCACTGGGCTGTGTAGCTTATTCCACGTTTTTGTTTTCCTTAACAGGGTTCGAGACCAAGGGTACTCGTGAATAGTATCATATTGTTATTTTTTGAAGACCTTAAGTTGTATTATAACGGATGGTTGTAGTACATATTCTTTTGGAGTGTATCAAGCTTGAAAGCTAACTAATTGTAAGCATGCAATATTTTGGAGTACTTTGAATATATATTGAAGTTATTCACAGTATTTCGAACTTTTGAATTGTGGATTGTAGTGAGTACTGGCAAGAGTTTGGCAGGCGTCTTGCGGATACCCTTTGGTTCGCCTTAGGAAGAAGTGGGGGCGTCACAGTTGGTATCAGAGCTTAGGCTTCAGATCTTTGTAGTGTATCCTAGACTTAAAAGTTTAGGATGCCGGACTGTGAGATTGGTTTGAAAGTTAAGTGACTATTTGTTGGAATGAAAATCAGAGCCGCTTCGCATGGTCTCTGCGCGAGGTGAGTTTGGGCCAAGTGATGTTATGGTCCATATTATGTGAATGAGTAAAAACTTAAGTGCTCTTCTAGAGTGAAGTTATGGATTATGAATGTGATGGGTATAAATCCTTTAGCTTGATACTTGGAGGAAAATAAGATATGTATGTTGGGTAGGAATCTCAAATGTGGTGATTTACTCTGGGACCGGCCTGCTCGAGTTGTAAATTACCTTGTTTTGGATTCTTGTACCCGAGTATCTAAGAGTTGAGGGCAATCCTAAGGACTTGAGATCTCCATTTGTGGGGAATAAGAATGAATCGATCTTTCACGTGAATAGTTACAGGAAACCAATAATCGTTTGGCCAAAATGGCATAATAATTAAGAGCGGCAGGTGGAAAAGATCATAGCCCAGAAGATCTTGGTGTTGGGATTGAAGTTGAATGTGTTAGTGAACGAGAATCATCTAGTTCCAATTAATCCAGTGAAGCACTACTTGTGATCTTTTATAGTGGGACGATGGGAGTAGAACTTAAGAGTTTGTGCTTTGGAGATGAATGTACTTTTGATAACCACTTGTTTACTTTTGTTTACTGACTTTGACTTGGTATGAACATTATTTGACTGTAACTTGTGTTATGATTTAATGAGCTCGAGTTTATGTTTGATTGGTATGGTAATAATGTTAATTGTGAAAGTGATTTCATTTTTCTTTAAAGTTGTTACTGGTACGTGTGTGTAGTTCATATTATGGCTTAGTGTGAGGTTTATGCATATGCGTATAGATTAGCTGTGAACATGGAAACTAGAGGACAACGAAAGGGACGTCAACCTAGACAACTCCGAAATCAAAGAGTAGGTAATGGGTTTGATATTGATCAAAACGCCGAGCCAAGAACTAGAGAAGGAAATGACCAAATGGGATTAGTTTTAACTCGCATGACGGATGTACTAGAGCTCTTAATATCTCAACAGGGCCAAGGGGTTGGACAAGGAAATCAACGTGGAAATCAAGAGATAGGGGAGGATCGAGCTTTGGAGCGGTTTCAGAAATTCTTCCCGCCCAAATTTTCTGGAGGGCCTGACCCCGAAGTGGCTGAGAATTGGTTAGAGAATATGTAGACACCAAATTTTTGACTTTATTTTTCATTATTAGTTTTATCGATATTTATTGTTTTTGTTATTTTTGTTTTACTAATCTCATTTTTAGACATTTTAGCATAAAATTGAAAAAAGAAGAGAGTCAAGTCATGCAACAAAAAGAAAAGTCAATTAAAAATACATGGAACTATTTTTGGAGGATGAGATCTGAGCCTTTCATCTTAGGTTTAGCTTCTTTGGGGTGCCTTTAAAAATGAAAGGAGCCGCAAGAGAGAAAGGGGGGGAATTTGGGGTCTAAGTAGCCGGCAGAGGAAAAAAAAAGAGAGCTCACGAGGGAACAAGGAAGAAAGGAAGGAAACAGAGGAGGGTGCGACAGGAAAAAGAAAATTGATGGCGGACAGTGGGGAATGAAAGACTAAAGAGGGGGCTACGGAAACTAAGGCAAGGGGAACGAAGAGAAAACTAAAAATCTGGGAATGGGGAAAAGGGATTCGGCTGACAAAAAAGGAAAAAGGGTCGAGAGAAAAAACAGAGAGGGGCGACTAAGGTTTCTGGGGCAAGAGGAGCATCGGGAAAAAGAAAATAAGGGAACTGCGGATGGATAAAGTTAAGGAGAAGATTAAGGGCAAGGGTTAGCAAAAACCCTTCGACTAAGAACAGGGAGCTAGGAAGGAATTTTCGGAAAAGAGAGGGGAAACCGAGGCTCCATCTGAACAAAAAATTTCCTCGGTCACTTCTCATCTTTCCGCCATCTTCTCCAATTTCGGCCACCTCCAAGTTCTGCCATCGCCACCACCGCACGCAACTTCCATCGAGGTCACCAGACAGCAGCCACCCTTCTTCTCCAGCGTGACCAACGAGCGGTCAACTGCCTCCCAAGAGGTCCTCCAAGGACCACCACATCAAGGAGGAAGAAAAGCCACCACCAGTCCGCATCCACTGCCGACTTCCCATACCTTGCCATCGCCGCCGACACCAAGCCAAGAAAAACAGAGGGGATTTTCCGGAAGAGTAAACCAGAAAGGGAAGTTCCAAAAAGTTTCCGCAAAGTAAGAGGAAAAATTAAAAGAAAACAGAGGAGCGGACGAAGAATTGGAGCTGTCGTCACCTCACCATAATCTGCCACCACTGCATGCGAATTTCACCGAGAGAAAAAACGCTGTAAGCTTATGCTTTTTCTTTGAAGCTTCACTCTTCTTCAATCATAGTTTTGTTGAAATTTTAAGAGCATGTCTGCCGTGATTTTGTTTATCGCAAATTTTCCTGTTAGTTGTTCATGATTTAGAATATGTATACCTCATGTGTCGATTGGATTGAGTTGCTGTTGTTTCTGATAAGTTCTGAGGCCAGCCGCGACCTCACTTGAGTAGAAAGATTGATGGAATTTTGATGCCTATCTGCTGTTCGATGAAATGCCGAATTGAAAATTTTACTTGAAAGATGACCTTGCTGCGTTTTGTTTCTTTGCGGTTTTTTCCGTCTTACGGCAGCTCTCTAGTTGGAAATCTAGTGTATATTTTGCTGTTTAAAGATATATTTGATGATTTAATGTTTGGGTTGAAAGAGGTGGTCTGAAACTGCACGAACATGGCTCTAATGTCGGTTGTCTGGGTTTGACAAAGAAGACATCTCCTGCAAATTCATGAATGAATGAACGAATTCTGAAAGTTGCAATTTGATCCTTTAATATTTCCCCTTATTCTGATATGGCCCAAAATCTGGGAAAAATTGAACTAATTTTACCCTTTTAAGTTTAATCCTCTGTTTGCATATTTTATGTGATTTGTTTGGATAGATTAATGCTTGTTTGTAGGTTATAATTGAGGTTTCATAATTTTATTTGATTT
This sequence comes from Coffea eugenioides, assembly GCF_003713205.1. NCBI lineage: Eukaryota > Viridiplantae > Streptophyta > Magnoliopsida > Gentianales > Rubiaceae > Coffea > Coffea eugenioides. Next base: position 23,073 of record NW_020862189.1, on the reverse strand, counting down.
CATCATGTTGGGTTCAATAAAACAAGTGATGTGGGCTAAGAGTTTTTTTTTTGTTTGGATTTAAGAAAGTGGGTTTAGTTCATGATTTTGGGGTTTTGGTTTGGGCCAAAAGGGGTAGAAGCCCATCGGTTTTATTGGTTAATCTTTGGGGCCAAAATAACAGATTGGCCTACTTCTCTTATCTTGGGTTTTCGGTCAGGCTTGGAAGGTTTTGGCCCAGGCAAATAAGAAAAATGGCCCAAAGGTTTGGTCCGTTAAGAAATCAGAAAATGATTTTGCAAATCAGTCCCTGAATTTCTCCTTAATTGTACTGTGGCCCTGACATTTTCAACTTCTTTCAATTGGGTCCCTAACTTAATTGCAAATAGGCCCCTAAACTTTATTTTTCTTTAATTTTGACCCCAAAATTTTGTCAATCTTTGCAGTCAGGTCCTTTCTTCTCTTAACTTCTTAAATGTGGGTTGTTGACATGATTTAATTGATTCAAATTCATGCTTATTCTTATCCTTTGTGATTATTTGCCAAATAAATTGGTGCCTTGACCTTTTCTTTTTATTTTGGAGGGTAAATTAGTAGTTTCGCCTCGTTAGGGCATCGATTCAAAGGAGGTACACTCTATCCCTTATTTGAACTTCATTTGACCCTACGTGCTCCTACGTGTTATGTGAATATGCATGTCTACTTCGCTTTTCTTGCCTTTCCTTAATTCCTTGCATTTATTTCATTTACTTTTGCTTTTATTTATGTTATTCATGATGGGGTATGTGTACACCTCTTGGCTTGTAATAGATAGGGCTTGGCGAGCAATTTGGTCCATTTTCCCCTTCCCCTTTTGTTTTAGTTAGCAAATGTAATAGATTCATTAGCTTGGTTGCATGCCTATGTGTTATGTGTTAAGTGCTTTATTAGGCTCTTGCATCTAGTCGAGCATGCTAAGTGTTATGTGCTACGTGTTTATAAGTGATTCGCATGTCTACTCGCTTTTTATAGCATGAATGAATGTGATGGATGAATGGACGTCACCACACTAGTCCAATGCTAGTTGTGGCCCCCTTTCCCGTCACCACACTAGTCCAACGCTAGTTGTGGCTCATTGTTCCGTTTTCCACTAGTCCAATGCTAGTAGGAATTCCTAGATATGGGCTAGTCCAACGCTAGACCCTTAGGTATCTCTTCTCGTTAGTGCATATTTGCATGTTCACTACATTTCATGCATTTTTCTTAGTTTTTTAGCATTTGGCATGCCCCTCCTAGCCTTTCCCCTTCATTTTAGGCTTTTTGCATCCTCATGCTAGTTATAGGGTACATTTGCTTGAGAGTCCCCTTTCGATAAGGGAAACGAGCGAGTTTGGCTACAAAATAGCCTTAGCACGCTAGTTCTTCCTTCTAATCCAAGGGAAAATCAAAGTCGTAAAGTTAGGAGTCCTTCCCGTGCCCGACCTGATGCATTCCCTTAAGGTCATACACTTGCATTCTTTTTATACCACATCCACACTCTTTTAGCCACATTTTCTCACTATTTAGAGTTTTTCTCAATCTACACTTTCTCACCACTTTCTTCCTATCACTTATTTATTTTTCTATCTCACAAATGGCACCCAATTGCACTTATATGTATCTACTATCCTATTTTCATTCATTTGCACACAAAAACACCTTTATTTTCTCACACTTGCACACTTGCACTTAAGTCCTCACTTGCATTAATCACGACTTCCTTGAGAGCTTTCCTTATTGGCCACCACAATTCATATGGTTGGGACCTAAAAGCCTCATGAGAAACATTTTAGATTTAGGATTGCATTTTTCTTTCCTTTTCGCATCCATTAGTCATATCCAACATGCGATACATACCTTGGGTAGGAAAATTAGGAAAAGTGGGGCTAAGTCACGCAACTAGCTTTGGCTAGGGTGAGGGAGTGCCTTAGGCTTTGCCTTTGCCTTCTCCCTTATCAAATGTGACCCCCGATCCCTTTTTCTGGTTACGTAGACCTAAGAGTTCTTAAAAAGGGGTTTGTTTACTTTGCTTTTTCAAAAACAAAATCATTTTTGGGTGACTTGGTACACCCTAACTCCATACCAAGTGGCGACTCCATTTTTCATGCAAAAAAACCCTTTTTGAACTCTATTTGGCCAAATCGTCGCATTTTCAAGTCCCACGGCCTTTTATCTTCATTTTTCACACACGTTCACATACACACTACTTTCACACACACCACTATCAAAAAGTGGGGCGCGACAGAATATAAGGAATATATTCGATGCCTTGGACTACACATAAGAAAGACAAGTCACTTTTGCTGTATTTCAACTTGAAGGAGCGGCCCAAGTTTGGTGGAATGTTATAAGAAACAAGTGGGAAAGATATCAAACTCCAAGGACTTGGATAAACTTTGTATGAGAGTTTAATGAGAAATTTCTTCCTCCACTTGTCCAAGAAAAGAGAGAAGACGATTTTATAAAGCTTCGTCAAGAAACTTTGAGTGTGGCTGAGTACGAAACACGATTCACGAAATTATCTACATATGCTCCAGAATTAGTGGCTATGGAACGGAAGAGAATAAAACAATTTATCCAAGAATTAAATTTAGAAATCCAAGATACCCTTGCCGCAGCACAGATTGAAACATTTAGTGACGTTCTCGAGAAAACGCGAAGGGTGGAAAGCACAAAATCCTAACTGAGAGCCTTTCAAGCGAGGAAAAGAAATGTATCCGATAGTAAACTAAGAGAAATTGGACCATCACCCAAAGTTAGCAAAGGAGTGGATGGAGTAAGACTATCACATCATTCACCACTTATGATAAAGGAACCAAAAGGAACTATGTCACGAGGAGCTCCAGTAGGACAAATACAATAAAAAAAAACCTCACAGGCAAGTCAAGTCACAATGCCTCGTCCGACCTGTGGATATTGTGGAAGTACGAATCATACCGAAGGAAACAGCTGGCTAAAGGGGCGAAAGTGTATAGGATATGGGAGTACCACCCATAAAGTTCACGACTATCCAAAGAGGTATCGACGAGAAGCTACTACTTCACAAGGAAATAGAACTATTCCTCGACGAGCCAATGGAGGAGGAAACCGACCAGTAGCATCTGCAAGAACATATGAAATGATCACACAACAAGGTTCAGGGTTATCTGGGATTACGGAAGGTATGAATTTCAAGGACGAAATTCTTTTAAGGAGGGAAGGTTGTGAATCTCCTCGACTTATAACTGAACTGTGGGGATGCCCAAATCTCAATTGGCTGACCTTACGACTCGTGTGAGAGCCCGGAATTTTCTTATTTTCTAGGCATTTATTTTAGTCTTTTGTGTGAGAGCCCGTAATTTTTCCATTTTAGGGTTTTATTATATTCCATGGCTTGTTTTCTGCACTTTCTGTATCCGGAAAATTTTCTAGATAATTTTTATGAGCAGATATAGTTTTTAGATGATTTTCTAGTATCGAATAGTTTTTGAGAAATTAAGAGCGTACACAGGACGTGGGACCACCTAGTGCGAAAAGTTTGGAAAAATTCGGCCAACTAGGTTAAGTTTTGGATACTGGAATTAATTTACCTGGTGTTAAGAGATAAGTAGAGGATGCTAAGTGGATTGGTATAAGAGAGACAAAAGTTAGGCAAGCATTAATGAAAGTGACAAGTGTCACCTTATGAGTGGAGGTTGCTTTATGACTACTATTCATGTTCTTACCATTGACCAAATAAATCAAAAATGTCACGCCCCACTTTTTTAGTGTGTGAAAGTAGTGTGTGGAATATGTATGTGAATGTGTGTGAAAATGAAAATAAAAGGCCGTGGGACTTGAAAATGCGACGATTTGGCCAAACATAGTTCAAAAAGGGTTTTTTGCATGGAAAATGGAGTCACCACTTGGTATAGAGTTAGGGTGTACCAAGTCACCCAAAAATGAATTTTTTGAAAAATAAAGTAAACAAACCCCTTTTTAAGAACTTTTAGGTCTACGTAACCAAAGAAAGGGATCGGGGATCACATTTGATAAGGGAGAAGGCAAAGGCAAAGCCTAAGGCACTCCCTTACCCTAGCCAAAGCTAGTTGCGCGATTTAGCCCCACGTTTTCTAATTCTTCTACCCAAAATATGCGTTGCATGTTGGATGTGACTAATGGATATGAAAAGGAAAGAAATATGCAATCCTAAATCTAAAATGTCTCTTACGAGGCTTTTTGGTCCCAACCACATGAGTTGTGGTGGCCAATAAGGAAAGTCCTCATAAAGGTCGCGAATGATGCAAATGAAGACTCAAATATGAGTGCAAGTGTGAAAATGTAAGAAAACGTGCATGTGCGCCCATTGAGAAAATAAAAGTGTTTGTGTGCAAGTGGATGAAAATATAGTATAATGGTAGTAAGTGCATATAAGTGCAATTGGGTGCAATTTGTGAGGTAGAAAATAAATGATAAAAGAAGAATGTGCAAACATGGCACGTGGATTGAGAAAAATATAATTTGTGAGAAAATGTGGATAAAAGAGTGAGGAAGTGACATGATGAGAATGAAAGTGTACGAACCTATAGGAATGCATCAAGTCGGGTACGGGAATGACTCCTAACTTCACGACTTTAATTTTCCCTTTGACTAGAAGGAAGAACTAGCGTACTAAGGCTATTTTGTAGCCACACTCGCTCGTTTCCCTTATCGAAAGGGGACTCTCAGGCAAATGTACCCTATAACTAGCTTGAAGATGCAAAAGCCTAAAATGAAGGGGAAAGGATTGGAGGAGCATGCCAAATGCTAGAAAACTAAGAAAAATGCATGAAATGTAGTGAAACATGCAAGTATGAACTAGCGAGGGGAATCCCTAAGGGTCTAGCGTTGGACTAGCCCATATCTATGAATTCCTACTAGCGTTGGACCAGTGGAAAACGGGACAATGAGCCACAACTAGCGTTGGACTAGTGTGGTGACGTGCATTCATCCATCACATTCATCTATGACTATAGAAAGCAAGTAGACATGCCAAGCACCTAGTTTCACGTAGCACATATCACACAAGCATGCTTATCTAGATGCAAAATCCTAGGAAAAGCAATAAACACGTAGGCACACACAAGCACATAGCACAGAAGCCCTATCTATTACATTTGGGGGGGAGCCTACTACAATCTAAGAGGGAATGAATTAAATAAAATAATATCTAACTATTACAAATTGGGGTTCAAATGCCCACGAATAACTTGCTTAATTTAAAGAAGGCGAAATAAAATAAAGCGAAAACAAGCAATTAAACATTAATAAAATGAAAAGCAAATTAAAGCATGCATGTTCACACAAAACACGTAGGAGCACGTAGGAAAAATAAAATCAAGGAGATAGAAGTTACCTCCCTTGAGTAGTGAAATGAAGGAAATATTAGCTTCAAAACAATAAAAGGGTTAAGGCACCACTTTAATCAAGAAATAATCTCAAAAGATAAAAGTAAACATGAAATTGAATCAATTAAATCATGTAGACAACCCACATTTAAGAAGTCAAAAGAATGAAAGAAAATTTTGGTGTCAAAATTAAAGAAAAATAAAGTTTAAGGACTTATTTGCAATTAAAGCAAGGACCCAATTGAAAGAAAATGAAAGTTTCTAGGGCCACAGTACAGTTAAGGAGAAATCCAGGAACTGATTTGCAAATTTGCTTTCTGGTTTCTTAATGGATCAGGCCATTGGTCCATTTTCTAACTTCTTCTTGGGCCAAGACCACTTGGCCCGCTTAGAAGTCGAAGGAAAAAACAAGTGGGCTAGGATATTATTTTGGCCCAAAAAAAAAACCAACCAAACGGATGGGCCTTGATACTCTAGCCCCAGCCAAAAGCCCAAAAATAAATTGAACCCTCTTACACAAACCCAGCCAAATATCATTAGCCAAACATAAGTCTAAGCCCAACAAGATAACAAATCAACTAAAATTATTTAAGCCACAATTCTGACCTAAAACCAAGAATTAATCTACCCTAAAAGACTACTTAAGAAAATGAGAAGATGACAAAAATCCAAATGGGCCAAATTAATTCAGCTTTTCCAATTTTTGGGGCTCAAAATACAATTCATATAAGGACCCATCTGAAGGATTTATAAAAGCTTTGAAGTCAAATTATGAAGTTCTAAAACTTTGGGGTTAAATCACAAAGAAGGGGAAAGTTTCGGGACTGAAAACACAAATTTAACAAATCGTCATCTTCTCCAAACAGATTAGCCATCCGCTGCTGTTTTCATTTTTGCTTTGCGGACAAATGAACACCAGAAAATTCAACTCTGGCTAATCCAAAAAAAAATGAAACTCACACAAACTTGTTATCCTACCATTTCAATTTGAGTTCATTCAATCCGGAAACATGGGAAGCAGAGAAGTAAAAGACAGCAATGCATCAAAATTTCTTAAACGTAAAGAAAAGAATCGGCCAATTCAACCAGTTTCTCCACACGAAAATGTAAACAAGGCATCTTCCAATAAGAATTTTCAGCTCAGGCATTTCGTCGAACAGATTAGGGGCATCAGGAATTTCATCAGATTTTTGCTCAATTGAAGTTATGATTGGCCCCAAAATTGTTCAAAACATAGGGAAATTCAGTCCAAACAATCACAGATAGCATGTATGTTTCACAATCATGTACAACCGGCAAACATTGCAATGAGCAAATTCAGAAAAGACATGCTTTTGAGAGCTTCCAACGTTTGTGTTTGGAAAGAAACAGAAATTGAAAGGCAGAGGACAGCTTACGATATTTTCTCTCGGTGAAGTTCTGAAGGCGGCAATGATGGATTGGCGGTGTGGTGGTGGCGCCTTCCTGGCAGCGGCAACTCCGGCAGCCTCCTCGTGTAGCCAGGCCCCCTCCTCCGATGCTCCTTTCCAATTTTCCAGATTTTCCCCCTTTTGTTTTCTTCCCCAGCCCCAGACGAAATTCTTCCTTACCCCTGTTTCTCTTGTTGCTCTGTTTTTCTTCCCTCTGTTTTTTCTTTTTCTTGTTCTAGCTGCACGACTCTCCATTTTCCTCTCTGGTTCCCTTTAGCCTTTTTCTCTTCCGTTGCTTGCCCGACAGTTTCCTCGCTAATCCCTTGTTCGCCGCCCCTTTCACCCTTTAGCCTTGCCATGTTTTCTTTCTCGCCCAAGCCGCCAATCATTCTTCCTCTGTTTCTTTTGTTTTTCCAACTGCCCTCTCTAGCTTAGTCAGACTCCTAGTCGCCAAAAATGGCCTGCGGGTTCAGGTCATGAAAGGCCTTAGCATACGAGCTCCTTGTTGCCACTGAAGCTGCATCTTTCACATCCTCTCCAGCTCTCATTTTTCTGTCTTTCTCCGCCGCCTCTATTGCCTTTCTATTCCTCTGTTTTCCGTTCAGCCCTTTCACTCTGCCCTCAAATTCTTCCTTTTCTCTCTATTCTCTCCTTTTGCTTTCTGTCTAGATTTTCAGCCTTCTTGTTGTCCTTTCTCTGCCGTTGTTTCCTTCTTTTTCCCTAGTTTTCGTTTCTGCTCCTTTTCTTGTTGTTCCGCCATCCCTCTGTTTTTTCCTTCAGCCCAGCCATCCGAAGCTTTCTTCCCGGCTCCCTTTTCCTTTTTGCTCTACCCTATTTCCCTCCATTTTCTCAAGCCTCTCCGATGGTTATTCCCTTCGTCCCCAGCTCTCTGTTTTTCTTTTTTCCTTTTCCGTCAGATCCTTCTAATCCTCCTTGTTCTTTTTTCTGCCGCCCTCTCGGCTCCCTCCTCTGTTCTTTTTCTTCCTATGTTTTTCTTCTCCTTAGTCCCTAACTGAGAGCCTTTCGGATTTGTTTTAGCCTTTCCTACCTCTGCCCCTTTGGCTTGCGGCTTCTTCCATTTTAAAGGCACCCCAAAGAAACTAAACCTAAGATGAAAGGCCAAGATCTCATCCTCCAAAGTAGGCTTATGTGTCTTATTTTTGTCCCTTTGATTGATTTTTCTTTTTTCTTTTTTTTTTCTTTTTTTTTTTTCAAAACCCTAGAATCGAAACAAACAAAATAAAAATTAAATGACTAAATGATGAAAGTTTAATTAAATGATAAAAATGACTTAAAAATAAAAGACTAAAAGCAAATGAAATTAATCAAAAACAAAAATAATAGTAAACAAAATACCTTAAAAATTTGGTGTCTACAAAAAAAAAATACCAAAAATTCACCATTTTTCTCTTCCTCTTGGCCGAGCTCTTCAAGCAACAAAAGAAAGAAAACTCTTCAAGTTTTTGGCTTCAATCTTGCTTCAATAAACTCACTCAACCTTCCAATCTTGTTTTTGCTCCATAGAAAACATTAAGGGAGTGATAGTGAGGTGTTGTGTGGAGTTATTTGGAAAACTAAGAGGACTAGTTGCTCTCTCTCTCTTGTTTCTAAGGTGAGTTGTGAAGAACCCCTCTCCTCCCTCTAATGATGCTTAATTTATGATTAGTGGTGGAATAAGATGCAACTTTATGGATTTCATTGTGATTTTTGGTTGAATTGATGAAGTTTTGTAATTATTGGGGATTTTTCTGTTTTAATATGAATATGATTGTGTGGCTATGTATGATGATTGGAAATGGTATGTAAGGGATATAGGAGGTGGAAAAAGTGGATAATTGCAAGCAATTTTTGTTTTGGAAGAAAATTGAAAAGTTAGGGTTCTAATGAATTACATTCTGCCCGATTTTGTAGCTCATAGTTATAGGATGAATTGGCCTTGGGTTAAAACATGAAAGTTGTAGGGAATGATATTTTAGAGGTGTCTACAAAATTTCAGGTCAATCGGAGTAGCGTAGCTTGAGAAAAGACGGAATTACCCTTGCTACCCTGGTTTTACCCGAATTTGGGAATTGCTTCTGTAATTGGTTATTTTGGCTAGGAATACTTCCGAATTGGTTGTTGAGGTCTTCTGATGAAATGTATACCTGTTCCTTAGCTTTCGGATGGCTTTGGAATTTCTGGATTTGGACTTATGTAGGCTGTTTTATGATGTTTGAACTAGAATGCGTTCTGTGAATCTGTTTTTGCTGTTCTGGTGTAGTAGATTGCATTTTTGACCTGGTTACACTCAAAAATGGGTTGCGTGACCTTCTGTAATATTGTATCCCTATCTCTTAGCTTCGAAACGGTGGGTCTTTCACCTTCATCCGATAATCGTAGTGCCTTTGGTGCCAATACCGTAAAATGATGTCAAAAACTGTTTTTTTCCGGGTTAACACTTACTCCATTTCCGGATTTTCTGGTTTTTCCCTAATGCTTGTATATGCTTATGGAACCCTATTTTGGTGATATTTGGCTTTGGTTTATGACTCGTTATCGAGTCTCATTGTACTTGTTTGCGTGTTTTAGGGCGTGACGGTGGTTCACGACGTTCCTTTGACGGAAGTGCATGAAATATCATTTTCAAGCTTGGTGAGTGTACTACTCACTTGTGTGTTACTATATGGCTTTGATACCTGAACTTGATGAGTTAAATGTTATTGTACCATCGATATTGATTGAAGTGAGGGTGTACTTTATCACTCTCACTTATTTCTCATGTTATTGGAATGTTACATGAAATGAAAAGTACTTGACTTGGTGTCGATTGGACGAGTATCCAACGACCATGATTGTTACCATTGAGCTCAACCCCATTGGTAATTGATTGAATCGAGCCGGCGAGGGTTTGGTCGTGCCAATTAATGAACCTTGGGGACTGTTATATGGAATCTTGTAGTATGAGAGACTCTCGATTCCGGTATACTCGAGTAATACCACAGTGCAAGTGTTTGGAGTTCGGGCCCGGTAGGGGTATGTTGGGTGGAAGGAATGGAAATAAAGTGAAGTCTACGGTTGGTTACTTTTAAACATTGACGGAGAGTCAATGAGATCCGATCAAGAATGCAAATGAGGAAAATGGCTCTTGAGAGCCGCCCGTATCCTTTTATCATCATTATTGATGTGTGTCTTTATTTACTTTTGATGAATTGGACTGAAAAGCTTGATGCATCTATGAACTTGGTTGCTTGAGTAGTATTATCTCACTGGGCAATTAGCTTACTATATGGCTTTGATACCTGAACTTGATGAGTTAAATGTTATTGTACCATCGATATTGATTGAAGTGAGGGTGTACTTTATCACTCTCACTTATTTCTCATGTTATTGGAATGTTACATGAAATGAAAAGTACTTGACTTGGTGTCGATTGGACGAGTATCCAACGACCATGATTGTTACCATTGAGCTCAACCCCATTGGTAATTGATTGAATCGAGCCGGCGAGGGTTTGGTCGTGCCAATTAATGAACCTTGGGGACTGTTATATGGAATCTTGTAGTATGAGAGACTCTCGATTCCGGTATACTCGAGTAATACCACAGTGCAAGTGTTTGGAGTTCGGGCCCGGTAGGGGTATGTTGGGTGGAAGGAATGGAAATAAAGTGAAGTCTACGGTTGGTTACTTTTAAACATTGACGGAGAGTCAATGAGATCCGATCAAGAATGCAAATGAGGAAAATGGCTCTTGAGAGCCGCCCGTATCCTTTTATCATCATTATTGATGTGTGTCTTTATTTACTTTTGATGAATTGGACTGAAAAGCTTGATGCATCTATGAACTTGGTTGCTTGAGTAGTATTATCTCACTGGGCAATTAGCTTACTCTATTCCTTTTGTTTTCCTTACAGGAAAATAAATACTTTTGGACTGCAATTGATAGTTGGTTGCCGAATTGAGCTAGTTGGACATATCTTTTGTATAGCTCATTTATTGAAACCCTAAATGTACTTTTGGGACCGTTTCTCTTTTGATTTGGCAAACCAGACATGTATCCACTTTTGAATACTTTTGTATGCCACTTTGGCTTGAAAATGCTAAGTTTCAAGATGTGAATGTTTGCTTGATATTTGGTTGGGTTCTGACGGGTCGGTTACTATTCATAGCCGTCTCCGATTTTGTTTTTTTTTTTATTTTCACATTTTGACTTGTTTACGCTCGTTTGTAAGTTCCGGAATGCAATAGATCGCTCTAAACTGCACCGTTAGTCCTGGCGAGAGCTGGGCAGGCAGTTCGCTAACCCCTTTGGTTCGCCTTAGGGGAAGGTGGGGCTGTCTGCGTATAATTTCCGTATTTTCTTTCTTATATGAAAATTCTGGGAATTTTTATGAGGACGTATGATTTTTACATTTTTTTCCCATATAAGTTATTTTCTGTGTTAAAGGTGGTGTACAATGGATGTGGGACCCACTAGTGCGATAAGTGCGGTAAATGTGGTTCATTTGGAGAAGCTCTATATACAGGGATTATATTACATGGTGTTAGGAGATAATTAGGGGTTAGCTAGTTAATTAAGTCTTGTAAGACAAAAGAAATGAGATAAGCTTGAAATGGGCACATGTTGCATTGTGATTGGAGGTTGGCATTTGACTAGTCTTTCTTTACCTTTACTAAACTAATTTTGGCCAAAAATCATGTTCCATTTCCTCCTTCTTGGCCGAGCAACATGAGAGAAAAGAGAGAGAGAGCTTCTTCAATTTTCCTTCATTTCTAGCTTGAATCTTGCAAACCTACCGGTTAAATTCCAAATCTCTCCACAAAAGTGAGTTGCTAAGCTAGTTTAAGGTGTTGAGTGGAGCCATTTGTGAAGAACAAGCTCTAGTTGTCTTGTTTCTTGGAGTTGCAAAGGTGAGTTGTTAAATATCTTCCCTCTCATATTACTAATGATCAATTAAGGATTTCTAGTGGTAGAGCATGTCATTTTGTGGATTATTTTGTGACTTATGGTTGAGTTGTTCAAATTTTCCTATTTATTGAGGAATTTTCTGTTTTATTTAGTATCTTGTGGTTGGCTATGGATTGATAGTCCTATATAAAGGAATTTGGAGCCTCTATATGCTTATTGTGGTTTATTGTGAAAATTTTCAGGTTTTAGAGGGATTTTCGGTTTTAGGGTTTCCCAAATGAACCTGTTCTGCCCGGTTCTATTCGGCTAGGTTAGAGGCCGAATTGACCTTAGGTTAAAACATGAAAGTTGTAGAGAATGATGTTTTATAGTTACTACAAAATTTCAGCTCAATCAGAGCAATGTAGCCTATGAAAAGACTGAAATACCCCTGCTACCCTGTTTCTGTCTGAAACTGGTAATCAGCTTCTGTAATTGGTTAGTTTGACCGGGAATAATACTGATTTGGTTGTTGATGTCTTCTTAAGAATTATAGCCTTGTATATTAGCTTTCAGATGGCTTTGGAATCACTTGAATTGGAGTCGTATGTGGTGAGATATGATTGAATGAATCAGGACTGCTAGTGAATTTCACAGTAAACTTCGAACAGGAAAATCTGGGGTTATTTTGGTAAATTTGACCTAGATATATTGTAAATTGGACTGAGTAACCTTAATCAAAGTTGTAGCCCTCTGTTTTAGCTTTGAAACGGTATAAATTGCACCTCAATCCGTGTAGACACCAAATTTTTTATTTTTAGACTTATTTGATTCAATTTTAGGTTTTTATTTTATTTTATTTTGTTTTATTTTATTTTGTTTATGTTTCGTGTCTCTTATTTTATTTTAATCGATTTAAGAGCATTTTACACTAAATTTTACAAAAAAAAAGAAAAGGAAAAAGGAAAAAGGAAAAAAGAAAACCAAGCTCATGCACCCTGAGATGCACACGATCCAAGCCTTTCCTCAATTTCATCCGCAAAAACGCATTTGCAAAATTCCAGCTCCATTTTTTTCACTCATTTTTCTCCTCCGTCTAATCATTCCAACAACAAACCACTTGGCTTGATCCAAGGTTTATCAAAAAATCATGAGGATCTAAGGTTGTAAATAATGCAAAAGAATGTAGTTTATTCCTGTGCCTTAGATGCTAGGTTTCGGTGATAAGGTTCCATATAAAATGTTGGGAAAGGTAAGGTTTCAAGGGGGGGACTGGGGAGAGAGGAGCTGACGGCTGGTGATGAGAACATGAAGATTTGCATGGATTCCTTTCATTTTACAAGTCCTCACATTCCAATGATGGTTGATGGTGCAATCGGGATTGAAGATCCAAATTTTCCAAATTTTAATTGGCTTCCAAATCTTGATTGGTATCTTGATTGATTTCCAAATCTTGATTGATATCTTGATTGATTTCCAAATTGAGAGTTAAGTAAGTTGCTTGAATTAGGGAATAAAGGCTAAGGTCATGTTGACCATAGTTAAGCCAATTTGAATTAGTTAGTTCCTATTCTAGTTGAATTAGAGTTTTAGTAAAGCAGTTAATTGCTTCCAAATTTGTTTAGGAAATTGTGTCAAGTTTAGAAGTCAAGTCAAATAAGGAAACTTGTATTGTTTCCAATTTAGATTAGGGTTTTGAGTCTTGTAAGGCTATAAATAGCCAACTTTATTTAACTATTCGGGGGAGACAATTATGAGATGAATAAAAATTGAGAGTTTTCTCTTTCTTGTTCCTTTAGGAGCGTTCCTTGATACAAAGTGAGTTGTATCTCCTTTGTTCAAGTTTTGGCTTATCAATTCAAGATCACGTTGAATTGTGGCGCCATTCTACCAACACCTTTGGTTCCTAATCCGTTAGTTTGTGGGTTGAGATAATATCAAGATTGTTCGCAATCTCGGGGATTAGAGAGGTCGTAAGGTTTTTCCATCTTTGTATCCATAACCTGATCAAGATAGATCCTTCCGCTGCCTGATCGATTCGGTTCTTCAAGACAGGTCTTGTTGGGTCGAGTTCGTATCAGCTGGGCTGAGAAAGAAAGAAACCAGGGGGGGAAACAAAAATAGAAAAAGGAGGCGGCTAGGGTTTGAGGAAGGAAAGAGAACAGGAAAGGGGGAGTGGAGCTGACGGCTAGGGAAGGAAAATCTGAGGAGCGAGGGATGGTTGAGGAAAAAGAAAAAGAAGAAACTAGCTACAGGGAGAAAGCAAAAAGAAAAATGAAGTGGACGGCTGATGAGAGACTAAGAGCTACGGCTGAGAGCAAAGGAAGAAAAGCGGAGTAAGAAAACCAGAGAGAGGCTATGGAGGAGTGCTACGGGGGGATCTGGGGACGGATATAGAGGAGTGCGTGACGGCTGAGAGCAGAAGGTCTTGAGGGCTGATGAAGCAAGAAAGTTGGCGGCTGAGAGGAGAGATAGAGTGTGAGATAGAGAGAGAACCGAGAGGGAGACGGAAACCAAGCAAGGGCAGAAGAAAGACCGGAAGCAAAAGAAAAACATGGAGCAAGGGTCTAGCAAAAATTGCATGGGTTTCAGAGGGTTGGTAGAGAGAACAACCGAGAGAGAGAGTAAACAGAGGAGGGGACGGCTGAATGAGGAACGGCAAGGGAGAAATTTCTGGGATGCGAGCGAGAGAGAAACGAGAGAACTGTGGTAGAGAGAAAAACTGGGAGAGAGATTTTGGGTGTTTGAAGCGAGAAAGAAATCAGAAAGAAAGGGGTTTCAGGTGAAGTTAGGAGAGGAGAACCAAGAGTAGAAGGAGAAACCCAGAACCAGAATATCAAGCTTGCGTTTTCTTCACTGAGATTCGAATCTTGCCATCCTCGGATTCTTCGCGTTTCACTGGTGTTTCCTGGTGTTAAAGGTAACCTTATTTTTATTTTCCACTCATACCTCATCAGATTAAGAAAAATTGTGAAATCTTGTGCTGTCTGCGTGCTTTTCAGCCGTGTTATAACTTGGAATCTGTTTGGTGATGATTCGCTTCTTGAATTTGATGTCAAATAAGTTGTTTGCTATGAAAATGATGGCCTTAGCGTGTATTTACGGCATGATATTTCATCATCGCATGAAGTCTTTGCAAAAAAAAAAAAAACTGCAACAAGTTTAAAGCTTTCAGCTTGTTGCAGCAGTTCTTGTTTTTTCCTTTTGATTCGTTGAAGTTTTCATTTTCTGATGTTGACAAGATTGTTTTGTGTCACCTCTGTTATGTGTAGTCTGTTTCCAGAAGCCTTAGTTCATCAGGCTTGGTACATTAGTCAATGTTTTGTTGCTAATGTTAGATGGGTAAACGTTTTGTTTGTGGAATTTTTTTCGGGGAAGGTAGTCATTGGAACTATGTTTTATATCATGATTTTTGGCTGTATGGTCCTAAGTGAGTCGGGTTTGAGTTTTGGGGCATTAGTTCATGTACCTACATGCTCCATTGGAGCTCATAGAATGTGTCATGTGCATGCTGAAATGGTGAGAAGGAAGTTGCCGCAAAGTCTCTTTCCTCTGGGGTTGCTGAAGTTTCCATTTTGCTTAAACTTTCTGGGATTTTATTTGCCATCTCTAGGTTACGTTTGTCCTACCTTTTACTTGGGTATAGCATGGTGTAGTGGGTGTGTAATGGACATATTTTCCTTTTACAAAAGAAAAATTCTCTTTAAACCAGAAACTAGCAAGCAAAGTGTAGTTTTGATGTTCCTCATTCTCGGTCTCTTGTATTATGTCATAACCAAGTAAGGCTACCTATTTTGGTTTGTGATTTGGATTCATTTGTCTGCCTCACCAGAATGGTTTGATTGTGTAAATTACCTTGTTTAGGATAAAATGAATAACGCTAATCCTGATTGCTCAAATAAGAAATGGAGAAAGTTGCGGCAGCTTTTGTTCTTCAAGTGTTTGCATGTTTTTCCAGAATTTTGCATGAGATCTTTCTAAAGTTTCTACCTGTTTGGATGGTGGTGAGTATGTAGTTTACGCCTAGTTTAAAGCTGTGTGTTTGGGTTTGGAATCAGAATTTTGAAAACAAGCTGTGCGTTTGGGTTTTGTTTCGGTTGCTAAAAGCATAAGAGCAAAGTATTGCAGAAGCTCTCTTTGAATTTGATTTACATGATTTTGTGCTTAAACATGGGGACTTTTTATGGTGAAAAATGAGATGAATGTTTAGTGATTGTGTTGTATTAGTGGTTTGAGTTATTGAACTGTGGATTGCTTGAGATGATGAATTGAAAAGAAAACCGCGGCTGGAAGTTGCATAAAGTTTCATCATAAAATTTGTTGCAGAAGCTTGAACCTTCTACGTATTTTGCATGCATGAAACAAAAGGAAAATACACTTTGGCCCCTCAAGTCTCCCCTGGTTTCACTATGGCTCGAGTAATTAGAAAAACCAATCAAATTGGCCCCCCTTGAACTTTCTTTTCCTTTCAATTGGATCCTAATTTTGTGAATATGGACTGTTTTAGTTATTTAAATGCTCTCAATGATTCAATTTCGTGTTTATATGATTATTTGTGATGCCTTGACCTTTTCTTTTATTTTGGAGGGTAAATAAGTAATTTCACTCCATTAGGGCCCCAACTCCAGGGAGGTATACCCTATCTCGTGTTCTTGACTTTATTTGACCCTACGTGCCTTATGTGACTTTAAGTGATCAATTGCATGCCTCTTGAATGTTCTTTTTAGTATTTATTTCATTTATTTGCTTTATTGGTTCTAGTTTTGTATATTTATTTTTAGTTCAATTTTGGTCATTTTGAAAGGCATTTAAATGCTAAATTTGTAATAGTTAGGTATTTATTATTTCATTTCGTATTCCCCTTTTAGATTGTAGTAGGCCCCTCCTCAAATGTAATAGTTAGGGCTTGTTTGCTTTGTGTGTTTTGCATGCTTATGTGCTATGTGTTACCGCTTTCTTAGGGCCTTGCATCTAGATATCATGATTATGTGTTATGTGTTTATGTGATATATGTGTTTACATGCTTTTAATTAAAACTTTATATGATTAATTTATTTGTAATTAATATGTGACATGTTATCACACTAGTCCAACGCTAGTTGTGATCCATTTCTCGATACCACACTAGTCCAACGCTAGTTGTGGTTCCCCTGTCCGATTTCTCACTTGTCCAATGCTAGTGAGGAAGTAGAAATATGGGCTAGTCCAACGCTAGACCCTCTAGGGATCTCCTTCGCTAGATCATGTTTGTATGATTACATTACATGTCATGCATATTTTTCTATTTTTACGATCTTTATCATTTTCACATAATACTTCCCCTAATAAAATATCCCTTACCCCCATGTATATGTAACATTTAGATTTACATCTCATTTAGGAAATTAGGGGTAAATTAGTACATTTTGCTTGATTAGGTTAGGGATAACCCCTTGAGTATGGGATATGGACGAGTTTGGCTTTTCTAGTCTTAGCACGCTCGTATTCCCTCTATTAAAGGGAAAATTGAGTCACGAACATTAGTCCCCCGTACCCGACATGATGCACTCCTTTGAGACATGTATATTTGTATAATTATTTTTCTTTTCTTAGAGTCTCATATTTTTGCATTATTCGTGACTTCTTCGAATAGTCCACATTGGGCATCACAATTAATATGATTGGCATCAATTGAGCTTTGAAGAGAAATTTCGACCCCCGATACCCTCTTAGGCCTAGGGTTTGCATTCATATAGTACATCCAAATGTGATAAATCTTTAGGTTAAAATAAGAAAATCTTTGACTAAATTACACAACTAGCCTTGGCTAGGTTGAAAGGGTGCCTTGGATTCTGATCCTTGCCTTCCCTTTCTTCAAATGTGACTCCCGAATCTTTTTCTCTGATTTTCGTAGACTTGGAGTCGTTTAAAAAGGATTTTCTACTTTTTTCTTTAAAAATTCATTTTTTAGGTGATTTGGTACACCTTAACTCTATACCAAGTGGCGACTCCATTTTTCATTCAAAAAACCCTTTTTAAACTATATTTTGGGTCAAATCGTCGCATTTTCAAGTCCCATTTAGACCCATATTTTTCTTCATTTTCTTTGTAAATAAAAAATTCACTTTTTAAACCATTTATTTATTTATTAAAAATGGGGCGCGACAATCCGATAAGTGTTACTCTAGTTGTGCCTGTTCCGCTAAATGACGTCAAAACTATCTTTTGATTTTAGGGCATAAACTTCATTTCCGGACTCTCCCTAGTTTGGTTATGCACTTATACATTCTATTGGGCCTTATTTTTGGTAGTGTGTGGATTTTCTTTGACTCGTATTCGAGTCTTAATTGGAATATTCTTGTTGTATAGGTCGTGCCCGTGATCCGACGCCTACGCCTGAAGCTAACTTGTGAATTTACTTACTTACTTACCTTGGTGAGTGTACCATTATATGGTGTAATGCTTAAATGATTATGTATACTTGTTATGTGAACTTGAATGGCTTGAATGAGACGAGAGTGTACTTTATCGCTCTCGATCTCTTATCTATATTACTGTTACTGTCAAATGTGAAATTGTCTACATGTGTGATTTGACATGGCTGAGGGCTTTGCCCGACAACTTAACTGTGCTATCTGAGCTCATACCCCATTGGTCTTTAATCGAATCGAGCCGGCAAGGGTTTGGGCGAATCGATAAGGGACCATGGGTTCACTGCAGTCGAGTGGAGTGTTAACTCCTCGACCTTATGGTATACTCGAGTATTACCCTCTCTGTTATTGTGAGGTGTTCGGACTCGGTAAGGGGGTGAGCGGTGGAAGGGATACGGAGTAAAGTGGGGATCTACGGGATGTTCTTCTCTTCAAAGGTTGACGGAGTGTCAACGGGTTGGAGATCAAGTGCGGCAAGTGGAAAGTGGCTCTTGAGAGCCAATTGTATCCTTTTATTGACTTGTTTTGTTTATGAGCTTTGGGATCATTATGTGATAAAAGGTGTTTACTGGTGTGTCTTGTTGGTACCTCACGAGTTTAAGCTCACCCTCGTTACTTTGTTTTCCTTACAGGGATATCAATAACTGTTGGGGGACTATATTGTTTTGAAGCACGAGTTGAGCTAGTTTTCATATAGTTTGAATATATTCTTTTGTAAAGCTCCTCGATGGTTGGAAAAACCCTAAATGTACTTTGATCTAAATATCTTCCTTTTGATTTGTAAATTACAAACGTATGTGTATAACACTGTTAAACCCTGTTCATGTATCCTATTTGGTTTGGGAATGTTTCTCTGAGGTGTATGGTGACATCTACATTTGATTGGATTCTGGTTGGATAGTGACGTGGCGGTCACTATTCATTTGCGATTTCAATTTTTGTTTCCCATTTTATGGGTTTTAAATCGCTTGAGCGCGGTAATATTTTTCGAAACATTTTAGATTATATACGACCGTTTTAGTAGTCCTGGCGAGAGTTGGGCAGGCAGTTCGCTAACCCCTTTGGTACGCCCTAGGGGAAGGTGGGGCTGTCACAGTTGGTATCTGAGCCTAGGTTAGAAGTGACCTAGGCAAGTTTGAAATTTTATTCCTCAGGACCTGTGAGGGAAGTGTTAAGGTACTGTTAGGTGCGATTATGCTTACGTTGTCTAAGATAACAACCCTTTTGTTATCTTTGTAGGTTATGGCCGGTACGAGTGGACAGGGTGGAGGTGAGCCACCTCAGAGGCGGCCACGAGTTATTGATTACCAGGAGAGGCCGGGAGGTCCGATCCGGCTTTGGTACACTGCCAGCCGGACCCACCGCTGCAGGCATTGCCAGTATTACTCTTATGCTGACCATGTGATCTTCGAGGTGCTAGACGAGCGAAGGAGACTTAGGAGTGCCGCCACGAGGGATCACACTGAGGCGCTTAGACTGAGGGGCGTCCTAAGGATGCAGGCTGACCGGATTGGAGAGCTCCAAGAAGACATAGTTATGGAGCAGGAGCGATCGAATGCTCTGAGGGAACAGTTGCAGGTGGTGAACACCCGCCTTACTAATGTCGTCCGGGAGGTTAGAAACCGTTCCGGAGGCATTATTAACGAGTGCGAGGCGCTAATCCAATGTGTGATTGGCGCCAATGCGCAAGTAGTGGCTCCTAGTAGTAGTACACCTGGCGAAGGGAGTACCCCTAGTTCTAGCCAGGGGGGAGAGTCTGTGGCCACCGTAGGGAGCTCGGTTAGAGCTCTTTTGAACCACTTTTGATCCCACGAAGGGAATAGTTAGGAAAAGTACTTAGTTGTTTTGGCCTAACTTTGTATATAATCTTTTGGAGGACCCCTTTTGTTGCATGGGATTTCTTTTGTATGTCCTTGACCGACTGCTTTTGTATGACTGCTTGCAACATCTATGTATGAATATTCTATGTGTATATATGTCTTGTGTGTTATTTTGATTATTTGCCGATGTTTATAAGTTTATGCCCGTATGGTTCTTTAATTGTTATTACGTGTCTCGACCTTAGAGTGACTTGAACCATGGAGGGCACTCGTAGTGGACGAGGCCGTGGACGTGGAAATAGGCAACCTTCTGATAGAGGCACTGCGGAAACCTCGACTGGACCAAACCCTGAACCTAGGGTAGATCCAAATGTCCAGATAGCTGCCGCTATGCAGCAAATGACCGACTTGCTGGCCCATGTGGTGCAACAACAGGGCCACAACCCTAACCCACCTGTCGGGAATCCCGAAAACCCTGGGAATCACGTAGAAAGTGAGGATCGAGCTCTTGAAAGGTTCCAAAAGTTATCCTCACCAAAGTTTCTTGGAGGGCCCGATCCCGATGTGGCTGAAAGATGGTTGGAGAAGGTGGTGGACATCTTTGCGGCCTTACATTACTCCGAAGAGAAGCAGGTTACTTTTGCGGTTTTCCAATTAGAAGGGGTCGCTCACTCTTGGTGGAATGTTATTCGAACCAAATGGGAGAGAGAGCAGACACCCAGAACGTGGGTGAACTTTGTAAGAGAATTTAACGCCAAGTACTTTCCGCCCTTGATCCAAGAAAAGAAGGAGGACGAGTTCATCCGACTTCGCCAGGGCACCCAATCCGTGGCTGAATACGAAAGCCAGTTTACCCGATTAGCCAAGTTTGCCCCTGAACTTATTATGACTGAACAAAGAAGGGTACGACATTTCATTCAGGGGCTAAATGTGGAAATCCAAAAGGATTTAGCCGTGACCCAGATTAACACTTTCAGTGATGTGGTGGATAAGGCTTTGCGAGCCGAGAATGCAAGGCTTCAAGTTTGGAATTTTCAAGTGAGGAAACGTGGGTTTTTCGGAGGTAGTTCTACGCAGGGGGATAAGAGTACCCCTCCCAAATTTGGCCGTGGAGCTGGAGGAGGACAAGTTCCGGGTACGACAAGAGGGACACCGCCAAGAGGTGGTTAGACGGGACGAGGCCAACAGAAGAGTGCCTCACAAGGGAGCTCCGCCACTATTTCTCGTGGCCCGCGTGGGTTCTGCTGGAGAAAGGAGAAGAAGTGCTTACGCTGTGGGAGCGCGGAGCACCAGATAGCCAGTTGTCCAGTTCAACCCCGAGAGGCGAGAGGGATCACACAATCTTCTAAGGCGACTTCAGCGCAATCAAAGGTGGAAGTGACGAAACCGAAAGTGCCTGCCCGAGTGTACTCTATCGAGCAACGTCCTGTCCCTGATTCGGCGGAGGTGGTGGAAGGTATGATTCCTGTCTTCCACCGTCTAGCTAGGATTTTGATAGACCCCGGTGCCACCCATTCCTTTGTTAACCCTGCATTTATGTGTGGAATTAATATAACCCCTGTAAACCTGCCCTACGAACTGGAAGTAAGTACGTCTACGGGGGACCAGTGTTTGGTTACTAGCAAAATGTATGTAAACTGTGAAATCTGGGTAGGAGAGAGGAAGTTACTGGGAATTTGATAAGTTTGGCTATTAAGGGGTACGATGTGATTCTGGGCATGGACTGGTTAGTTAGGTACGATGCCCAACTTGACTGTAAAAGGAAAATAATGGAATTTCGTATTCCGGGGGAGGCGACCATAAAGTTAGATGTGAGGGGCAGTTTAGCCTCGTCTGCAATGGTTTCGGGTATTCGGACTAGGAAACTTTTGAGTAGAGGGGCACGAGGGTTCTTAGCCTTTCTCATCAACACTCCCACTGATAAGTTAAACATAGAAGATGTTCCAGTAGTGGGCGAATATTCGGACGTGTTTTCCGATGAGCTAGTGAATCTACCACCGCAAAGAGAGATAGAATTTGAGATTAACTTGTTACCAGGGACTTCACCTATCTCTAAGACCCCATACCGTATGGCACCTGCTGAACTTAAGGAGTTGAAGTTGCAGTTGCAAGACCTTTTAGAGCGGGGTTTTATCCGTGAGAGTGGATCTCCTTGGGCAGCACCCGTTCTCTTTGTTAAAAATAAGGACAGGACCTTGAGATTATGTATCGATTACCGAGGTTGAACAACATAACCATTAAGAATAAGTACCCACTACCCCACATTGATGAGCTGTTTGACCAGTTGCAAGGTGCAGTGGTTTTTTCAAAACTGGACCTTCGACAGGGGTACTACCAATTATTGATCCGAAAAGAAGATGTGCCTAAAACTGCCTTCAATTCTCGGTATGGGCATTTCAAATTTTCCATGATGCCCTTTGGACTAACCAATGCCCTGCCGCTTTTATGGACTTGATGCATCGAGTTTTCAAACCCTACCTGGACCAATTTGTCGTTGTGTTTATCGATGACATTTTGGTCTACTCGAAAACCCGGGAGGAGCATGTGCAGCACCTGAAATTAGTCTTGCAAACCCTAAGGGATCACCAATTATATGCCAAATTTAGTAAGTGTGAGTTTTGGCTGGAGAAGGTTTCCTTCTTAGGTCATGTAATTTCGAAGGAGGGGATTGCAGTAGATCCGACGAAGGTAGAGGCAGTGACCGAGTGGAAGAGACCTGAGAGTCCGACTGAGATTCGAAGCTTCTTAGGGTTGGCAGGTTACTATCGGCGATTTATTAAGGATTTCTCAAAACTTGCCAGTCCTTTAACCAATTTGACCAAGAAAAGTAACTGGTTTCTGTGGGATGCCCAATGTGAGCAGAGCTTTCAGGAGTTGAAGAAAAGGTTAACTATGGCTCCTGTTCTGGCCTTGCCTAACGGTAAGGACAGTTTCATTGTGTACACTGATGCTTCGAAGGAAGGCTTAGGGTGTGTATTGATGCAAAATAAGAACGTGATAGCCTTTGTCTCTAGGAAATTGAAGACCCACGAGCAAAACTATCCCACTCATGATTTGGAGTTAGCCGCAGTTGTCTTTGCTCTGAAAAAGTGGAGACACTACCTGTATGGGGTAACCTTTGAAGTTTATTCCGATCACAAGAGCCTTAAGTACCTCTTTTCCCAAAAGGAGTTGAATATGAGACGACGTCGTTGGATGGAATTCTTAGAAGATTATGACTGCACGATC